>NW_027311974.1:25000-35000 GCF_040954645.1 Diabrotica undecimpunctata | reverse complement strand
GGCAAAACAAGCAACACTGATCACAGACAGAACCAACGAAAACACGACAACAATCCACCTACGTCTAAACAACACCGACATTACTATAGTAAACCTCTACGACAAGCCAGGCGGAGACACAAACACCACATTAGACACACAAAAAACACATATAGAACACGACAAAAACGCATCCCTAATCGCAGGGGATTTAAATGCGAAAGACCCTAGCTGGGGAGGAAATATAGCAGACAACAGAGGACAAGACATACTAGATTGGACCACACTAAACAACATTTACATAAATAATACACACGACAGCCCTCCAACATTCCTATCAACAAGAGGAAGAAGCTGGGTTGACTTGACACTCACAAGGGACTTGAGGATAATGGACTGGAAGGTCAGCGAAGAGGAAACTCTGAGCGACCACCAGTACATTACCTTCAATACCAGAAAACAACGAAATCACAACAACACAACCCACAAAAAATACAACATAACAGACATAGACAAAACGAAACTGAACAGAATCACAACAGAAGCTACATGGGAAAAAACAGGAACGATAAACGAGCAAGCAATTCAAATTCAGAACCAGATAACACAACTGGTCCGTGAAACATCCAAAAACAAGAAAAAAGAGAAAAAAGTAAATCAAGTCTGGTGGACAGCCGAGCTGGAAACCCAGAAAAAGAAAACGAACAAACTTAGAAGAAAGTTCCAAAGGGAGACAGACGCCCAAAACAGAAGAAGGGCAGAACTGGAATACGTAGAACAAAGAAGACAGTACAAGGACGCCATCAAAAACACGAAAAAACTGGCCATTAGAGAGTACTTGACAAACAACGACCCAGATAACCCATGGAACATCGGGTACAAGATAATAAGAAAAAATGGCGAAAACAACATAATAAACACCATACAAAAATCGGACGGCACATTCACTGAAAACAGAGAAGACACCATCCGATATCTACACTCGAAGTACTTCCCAGAAGACAACATACAAGAGGACGACGAGACGCACAAAAACATGAGACGAAAACAATACCGACAAAACGGCCGAAATGATAAAAATTTCACCGAAGATGAAATCGGTCTAACACTTTCCGACATGAAAAATAAGAAAGCCACGGCTTCGGACGGACTTTCGAAAGAAATCATCCAATTAATACACAACACTAACCCTCACATACTAACAAACTTTTACAATAAATGTCTTGAAGCAGGTAAATTCCCGAAGTGCTGGAAGGAGGCGGATATGGTCTGGCTACCGAAAAAAGACGGAGGCAAAAGACCAATCTGTCTCCTTCCGACACTCGGAAAAATCCTCGATAAATTAACAGCAAAAAGACTAGCATACCATCTTGAGACAAACCATAAACTGAACGAAAACCAATTTGGATTCAGGCAGGGAAGATCCACTATCGACGCCATCGAACAGCTAAACACCAAAATAATAAACAACAAAAAAAACAAATACCACACGATAATAGTAACATTAGATCTCCAAAATGCGTTCAACTCTGCCTGGATCCCAGCAATAATAGACGCCTTACACAAAGCACAGACACCGGACAACATAAAATCATTATGCACAGACTTTTTAATGAACAGAAAAATCACCACGGAACAAATAACAAACGATACACAAAAAGGCTGCCCGCAGGGATCGAGCCTGGGACCCATATTGTGGATACTACTTATGGAATCCTGGTTCGACTCCATCGAGCAGACCGAAACAACTACAGAACATGACGCTATCCAGGCCTTTGCCGACGACCAGGTTATTTTATTAACGGGGAAATCCCTTAACACCCTAGAGAATAAATGGGAAAAAATATGGACAGCTTGTGAACAATGGGCTAAAACTTATAAACTGAAATATAACAGGGATAAGACGGAAGTCATGTTCATACCACATGGACCAACCAGGCACCCAAGACTAAGAATCGACAATCAGATTATAACACCGTCAGACAACCTCAAATATTTGGGGCTGACATTCGATGTGGGCCTGCTATGGCTGGACCATGTGAAAGTGAACAGACGAAAAGCAGCTGACATTGGACACAAGTTATTCATTATCGCCGGCAAAGACTGGGGTAGAACACCCAAAACACTAAAGGCAATCTATGAAAACGCAATTAAACCCATGCTCCTTTACGGAGCAGAGATCTGGGGGAAAAGAGCGAAAGACACACGGATCGCAAAACAGTTGGCCGCCGCAGAAAGACCCTTTCTGCGAGCGATCACTAGAGCTTATAAAACCGCTCCAACAGCGGCCCTTCATATACTGGCCGGTACCACGCCGTTAAACATAGATGCCTTTGCCATACACAAAACCTACACAGACAAACAAAACAACATAAACGAACTCAAATTGAAAACAACAGACACACCGCACCCCACAAACAGGACAATAAGACAGAAACAAGACATTGCACCGGGCGTCAATGTGTACACCGATGCGAGTATCAAACTCTCAAACAATAACGAGAGTAGGACGATCGGTGTGTACATTGAGGAACGGGAAACAATGTCGCGAATCAACTGCAAAATAAACTCAAGCGACGACATAAATAACTTAGAAGCCACGGCTCTAGCCATAGCCACCAACAAAGTCACACACAACTTACAAAAATACACAAACAACTCAATAACGTTCCATACGGACTCGGCCGCGGTACTGTTACAGCTGGAAAACGGAAACAACAGGAGCAAAACAATCAACCAAATTAAACGAAACTTAGAAATAATGGTAGAAAATAACATCAACTACAACATCATAAAAGCAACCAGAGAAAATCCAGGCATCAAAATAGCCCACAATTTGGCAAAATCAGCGCACGATAACCCACAGGACATCTTGAATATAACCAGGAAAAAAGATATCAAGGCATATAGGCAAAGTATAAAACTTAACACATGGCAAGATTCTTGGAATCATACCGACAAAGGCAGGAAAACATATACCATATTTCAAAGGGCCAAACTAACAACACCAACTTTAAATTGGAAAACCACCCAGCTGGTAACAGGCCACGGCCACATGCAGGCCTATTACCTCAGGTTTAACCTTAGAAACACAGACGGAAACTGCGAACACTGTAACACACCAGAGGACCAGACACATATAATAAATAACTGTACACTGACACGAAGAGTAACGGCAAGACAGAAACTTACACAACGACTTCAACAAAAACAAATGACATACCCTCCAACCGACATTGACATAAACAACAAAGAAATCATGCAATGGATCAATGAATGGGGTGAAGAAATGATCCAAGACGACGACCCGCAACCATGACAGACCACAACACACTTAGACAAAACCACTAAAAGGGAACATTCAAAATAAAAATCCCCTTTTCAACTTAAAACTGAAATAAAAATCTTTTAAAACAAACGAAATAAAGACATCTCAAATTTAACCTAGTAGATTAATTTTATAATTAAAACACACGATCGATACGTTGAACTGTGGCTTGCCCCAAGTCGGCCAGGTCGCAAAGACTAATTAATAACCCTATAAAACTATGCAAACAAAAACCGCAAACACAAACTGCAGTGATGTGCGATAATAATAAGTGCATCGTCATGACAACATGGTAACAAACGTGGAAAGACACGTTACCGACAATCATTTAAACAGTGTTGTAAGTGGCAGGACACCCTAAAAGCAACACTCGCCCCAGTGAAAAGACACCTCTCTTAGACTTTAGTTTAGATAGATAAGTTAAATTCGAAAATTGATAATTTATTTAAAATTCAGCAATAGCATAAGGAATTAGAGTTCATTAGAATTAAATTAGGAATTAGAGTTCATTTTTCTTTTCTTTCATTTCAGAAATTAAACATAAAATTAGACATAAAACTAGCAACTTTAGGCTTAGACAACTTTAGGTTTAGAATACTACACGGCGGTGTGGTCCAAGGCGCTTTCGCATCTACATCGCCGTGAGAGCAACATAGAATTAAGGAATCAGTAAACATAGGAAATTAAGTTAGACAAAATTAGGGCATATAAGATAAGTAGAATTAGGATACTATAAACTTGTAAAAAGGTAAAATTGTAATGCTTTTTTGATAAATAAAGAAATCTCGGGTCCTTCTTTCGTCGCTAAATTTTTGGAGTGCGGCGATGGGATGGGTTCGTTTGACATGGTTTTTAGCTAGATAGCGAGTAGTCAGAGGTCGTATGCCGAAAGGCAGGAAGGCCAGCACCACGATTGATTTGCGTGCTCCTCGGAGTGAACAAATCAATCGGAGGTGCGAACAACTCTCTTCATGTCCCTACCCACTCAGTTTACATCGAGACTCCGAGCAGAGCGGACGTGTCCGGGCGATCGCTCTGCAAGAGAAACGTACGAACCGTAAGAGTGTATAGACGCGCGCCGAGATGCGCAACAGCCAAGAAATCACAGTGTAAAGTGACAGTGTAAAGTGACCACGCCCACCGAAATTCCAAAATTTCGGATTGGTCGTGCGCAGGTAAATGCGTAGTGGACGCAAATAAGCCATTTGCAAACTGACTACCGACCAACACATATCGTGCGGAGTGCGCGGAGTATTTGTTAATGCAGAACTTTAAGGACTAAGTCCTAGAAGTTATAGACATCTTAAAACTTTAAGATAGCTGGTTGCCGAGTTTTTACTCGGAGCCAGCTTTTTTTATGTAAAAATTTTATTTTATTACGGGACTAAATCATAGAAGGTACAGACACTTCTTAAAACTTTAAGAAAGCTGGTTGCCGAGTAATCGCTCGGAGCCAGCTTTTTTTATGAAAAAATTTCATTTCTCTACGTTTATTAATTGAGAGTGAAAGTGCTAAAGTGCGTAGACAATGGCGACATCGCTAAATTTTGACGACGGAGATCTAGGGCTGCCCAGAATCTCCACGGGACTACCTAGAACACCACCAGGAAATGGTACCAGTAGGAAAACCAGGAATACTGAAAGAGGTAGATACGACAGCTCAGATGATGAGCAAGAAATACAGTGCAACGACGCAAACAAAAGGACATCGTACGGACAAGACAAATCACCAACTACAAGGGACACCATCATTCGCAACGCAGAAGAAATACAAGACATCAAGGACACAATCCAAGCAGCTGTATCCCGGACCACACCAGAGGGAAGGGGTAAGTTGCAATTCAACAGTAAAGATCGTTTAACAGTCATTGAAAATACCGATAAACTTATCTCATTATATGACAACTTAGTAATGCACTTATATATTCAAGAAAATAAGATCACCGAGTTGCAGGACAGACTAATCAATAGTCTGTCCGACAACAAGGTACGACATTTAGAATTAGAAAATACACTATTACCTTTAAATGATAATATTAAAGAAATTAAGGATATTTTATTGAAACCTCGTTCGAATCCCCCAAAATTAGTAAACAGGGACACAAATGACAGACAGACGACAACACAGGCAAATAAAGTCGACCAGACTCAAACCAAACCAACAACCACCACACAACCCACAGGACAAACAAAACCCGCCGGGCAAACAAAAACCTACGCAGACATTACAAGCGAACCGGCACCAAAACCTAAGCCGGAAGAAAAACCATGGACGACCCCAAAAACAAAGCGAAAATATGATACCATGATCCGGCTAAAAGGCGGAGACGGCAAGATCATGGACAAAATGAGATCAGTAGTCAAACCAACGGACCTAGAAAACATCACAGTACGAAAAACAAAGAACGAAAATACAATTATACTATCGACCGAGGACAGGACGCAACACAACAAACTCAAGCAGAAGACACAAGCTTGCGAGAGTCTGGAAATAAAAGATATAACTAAATCCAAGGATCCTACCATAATTATAACTGGAGTACCAGAAGGACAAGATCAAGAGCGATTCATTAACATCCTGAGAACAGAAAATGAACACCTTGAAGATAAATTCAAAAACGAACTGGAAAACCTAAAAATAATATATAGAAAAAAATGTCGAAACCCGTGGAAAGAAAATTTACATATAGAAGGACCGTTGGAAATCATAAAGGACATTCTAAAAAAAGGCTACGTATATTACGACTTGACAAAATGTTATGTAGAGGAGCATGTTAGTATAGGGATGTGCTATAGGTGCTGCCGCTATAATCACGTCACAAAATACTGTAAAGAAGCGGACCCTACATGCTATAAGTGCGGCAAAAGACATGACGCCAAGGAATGTAAACCTATGACATACAATTGCATAAACTGCAAAATCATGAACCTCAGCCCGAGAAACCACCAAGCCAGGGACACCAAGTGCCCAGTATACATTAAAAAACTGGAAGAAAGAAGACAACAAACAAACTATACAGATTAAAACAAAACAAAACCACACTAATAACAAGGACTAAAGACTAAACACAAAAACACAACAATCAACTACAAATGGCTTCCTTCATACAGTTTAACGCTGGGAGGGGCCTTGAAGCGACGGACAAACTAATACAAAAAATGCAAACGGACGACATAGACATCGGACTAATACAAGAACCAGGACGCAACGCATGGCAGAGTACGGAGTATTATACATTGGGACTTAGTAAAACATCTAAGGCGCCGATCTTAATAAGACGTACTCTGGCAAAACAAGCAACACTGATCACAGACAGAACCAACGAAAACACGACAACAATCCACCTACGTCTAAACAACACCGACATTACTATAGTAAACCTCTACGACAAGCCAGGCGGAGACACAAACACCACATTAGACACACAAAAAACACATATAGAACACGACAAAAACGCATCCCTAATCGCAGGGGATTTAAATGCGAAAGACCCTAGCTGGGGAGGAAATATAGCAGACAACAGAGGACAAGACATACTAGATTGGACCACACTAAACAACATTTACATAAATAATACACACGACAGCCCTCCAACATTCCTATCAACAAGAGGAAGAAGCTGGGTTGACTTGACACTCACAAGGGACTTGAGGATAATGGACTGGAAGGTCAGCGAAGAGGAAACTCTGAGCGACCACCAGTACATTACCTTCAATACCAGAAAACAACGAAATCACAACAACACAACCCACAAAAAATACAACATAACAGACATAGACAAAACGAAACTGAACAGAATCACAACAGAAGCTACATGGGAAAAAACAGGAACGATAAACGAGCAAGCAATTCAAATTCAGAACCAGATAACACAACTGGTCCGTGAAACATCCAAAAACAAGAAAAAAGAGAAAAAAGTAAATCAAGTCTGGTGGACAGCCGAGCTGGAAACCCAGAAAAAGAAAACGAACAAACTTAGAAGAAAGTTCCAAAGGGAGACAGACGCCCAAAACAGAAGAAGGGCAGAACTGGAATACGTAGAACAAAGAAGACAGTACAAGGACGCCATCAAAAACACGAAAAAACTGGCCATTAGAGAGTACTTGACAAACAACGACCCAGATAACCCATGGAACATCGGGTACAAGATAATAAGAAAAAATGGCGAAAACAACATAATAAACACCATACAAAAATCGGACGGCACATTCACTGAAAACAGAGAAGACACCATCCGATATCTACACTCGAAGTACTTCCCAGAAGACAACATACAAGAGGACGACGAGACGCACAAAAACATGAGACGAAAACAATACCGACAAAACGGCCGAAATGATAAAAATTTCACCGAAGATGAAATCGGTCTAACACTTTCCGACATGAAAAATAAGAAAGCCACGGCTTCGGACGGACTTTCGAAAGAAATCATCCAATTAATACACAACACTAACCCTCACATACTAACAAACTTTTACAATAAATGTCTTGAAGCAGGTAAATTCCCGAAGTGCTGGAAGGAGGCGGATATGGTCTGGCTACCGAAAAAAGACGGAGGCAAAAGACCAATCTGTCTCCTTCCGACACTCGGAAAAATCCTCGATAAATTAACAGCAAAAAGACTAGCATACCATCTTGAGACAAACCATAAACTGAACGAAAACCAATTTGGATTCAGGCAGGGAAGATCCACTATCGACGCCATCGAACAGCTAAACACCAAAATAATAAACAACAAAAAAAACAAATACCACACGATAATAGTAACATTAGATCTCCAAAATGCGTTCAACTCTGCCTGGATCCCAGCAATAATAGACGCCTTACACAAAGCACAGACACCGGACAACATAAAATCATTATGCACAGACTTTTTAATGAACAGAAAAATCACCACGGAACAAATAACAAACGATACACAAAAAGGCTGCCCGCAGGGATCGAGCCTGGGACCCATATTGTGGATACTACTTATGGAATCCTGGTTCGACTCCATCGAGCAGACCGAAACAACTACAGAACATGACGCTATCCAGGCCTTTGCCGACGACCAGGTTATTTTATTAACGGGGAAATCCCTTAACACCCTAGAGAATAAATGGGAAAAAATATGGACAGCTTGTGAACAATGGGCTAAAACTTATAAACTGAAATATAACAGGGATAAGACGGAAGTCATGTTCATACCACATAGACCAACCAGGCACCCAAGACTAAGAATCGACAATCAGATTATAACACCGTCAGACAACCTCAAATATTTGGGGCTGACATTCGATGTGGGCCTGCTATGGCTGGACCATGTGAAAGTGAACAGACGAAAAGCAGCTGACATTGGACACAAGTTATTCATTATCGCCGGCAAAGACTGGGGTAGAACACCCAAAACACTAAAGGCAATCTATGAAAACGCAATTAAACCCATGCTCCTTTACGGAGCAGAGATCTGGGGGAAAAGAGCGAAAGACACACGGATCGCAAAACAGTTGGCCGCCGCAGAAAGACCCTTTCTGCGAGCGATCACTAGAGCTTATAAAACCGCTCCAACAGCGGCCCTTCATATACTGGCCGGTACCACGCCGTTAAACATAGATGCCTTTGCCATACACAAAACCTACACAGACAAACAAAACAACATAAACGAACTCAAATTGAAAACAACAGACACACCGCACCCCACAAACAGGACAATAAGACAGAAACAAGACATTGCACCGGGCGTCAATGTGTACACCGATGCGAGTATCAAACTCTCAAACAATAACGAGAGTAGGACGATCGGTGTGTACATTGAGGAACGGGAAACAATGTCGCGAATCAACTGCAAAATAAACTCAAGCGACGACATAAATAACTTAGAAGCCACGGCTCTAGCCATAGCCACCAACAAAGTCACACACAACTTACAAAAATACACAAACAACTCAATAACGTTCCATACGGACTCGGCCGCGGTACTGTTACAGCTGGAAAACGGAAACAACAGGAGCAAAACAATCAACCAAATTAAACGAAACTTAGAAATAATGGTAGAAAATAACATCAACTACAACATCATAAAAGCAACCAGAGAAAATCCAGGCATCAAAATAGCCCACAATTTGGCAAAATCAGCGCACGATAACCCACAGGACATCTTGAATATAACCAGGAAAAAAGATATCAAGGCATATAGGCAAAGTATAAAACTTAACACATGGCAAGATTCTTGGAATCATACCGACAAAGGCAGGAAAACATATACCATATTTCAAAGGGCCAAACTAACAACACCAACTTTAAATTGGAAAACCACCCAGCTGGTAACAGGCCACGGCCACATGCAGGCCTATTACCTCAGGTTTAACCTTAGAAACACAGACGGAAACTGCGAACACTGTAACACACCAGAGGACCAGACACATATAATAAATAACTGTACACTGACACGAAGAGTAACGGCAAGACAGAAACTTACACAACGACTTCAACAAAAACAAATGACATACCCTCCAACCGACATTGACATAAACAACAAAGAAATCATGCAATGGATCAATGAATGGGGTGAAGAAATGATCCAAGACGACGACCCGCAACCATGACAGACCACAACACACTTAGACAAAACCACTAAAAGGGAACATTCAAAATAAAAATCCCCTTTTCAACTTAAAACTGAAATAAAAATCTTTTAAAACAAACGAAATAAA
>NW_027311974.1:0-20000 GCF_040954645.1 Diabrotica undecimpunctata | reverse complement strand
AACCGTGGTAAAAGTTTTTTTCCCGTGGGAAAGGGCTGGCCGTGAGGCCGTCTGGAGCCGCCGTCGGTGCAGATCTTGGTGGTAGTAGCAAATACTCCAGCGAGGCGAGGCCCTGGAGGACTGAGGTGGATTCCCTGGGCATGGGAATTCAGCACTAGGAGTACTGGCAGGAGGTGAATCCGAAATAGGCAAAACAGGACGGTTTGATCAATTGACGCCAATATATTTACAGATTTTTAAATGCAATAATTTACTCACATTTGATGAACTGTGTATCGGTATATGTAGCTCTATGTGTATATTGCAATACATCATTGGAAAGGTCTTTTAATTGCCTGTTCAACCGTGGTAAAAGTTTTTTTCCCTTAAACATATTTCTCTTAAAGCAATCGGTTTTAAAATTAGGGATTTTTTTATTTTTCTTTTATGCACTGTACATCGTACGGATACGCTATGTTATATTGCAGTATATCATTTGAAAGGTCTTTTTAGTGTCTATCCAACCGTGGTAAAATTTTTCAGATTTACCAAAAAAAAAGTGTTAGTGAGTGCGGTAGGGCTCACACTGATGATGAAAAAAAAAAAAAAATTACATTTTCTAACTCCTACTTGCGAACCTAACCTACCAGTGAAAGAATTTTTCCCCTAAGTCCAGTAGTTTCCGAGATATCCGTTTTTTTTTTGGTTTTTGCTTCGCCATTTTAACACCCCAACCCCTAGAACCATCGTTTTGAAATAGTTGAAACATTTTTGTGCCCTGCATCGACCTGTGAAAGAATTTTTCCCCTAAGTCCAGTGGTTTCCAAGTTATCGAATTTTATTTTTTTTTTAGTTTTTCCCACTTTAAAAATTCCAGCCCCTGAAACCATCGTTTCTCAAATTATGCAATAACTTCAGTATATCAAAAGCCGATCTTTTAGAAGGTATTTTTCTAAAGGTCCTGTCTTCTAGTGACGTTGGATACCACTTTGACCCATCTTATTCTATGCCCAGCAAAAATCCGTTCACTTTGCAAAAAATTTCCATTTTCCAGCATGAACAGTAAAGCAGGTCATCAAGGATTGTATTCATTAAATTCAATATATATATAGGCTCAAAGGCCCAAGGCTTCAACGGTTTTCTTCCATTTCTTTCTATCTTGTGCTAAGTTTTTCCACTCTTGTACCCGCAGCGACTTCAGATCTTCTTTTGCCGACTCCAGCCATTTTCTTCGGGGGCGCCCATCTAATCGCGCCATTTCCCAGGGTAGAAATAAAGTTAATAACATCTACTACCGCCATTTGCCCTCATCAAAATTAAATCAATATTATTACTCGGGCCATTCCACACACCAACCTCATATTAGGTTGATATAATCTAATCGCGCCATTTCCCAGGGTAGAAAGTTAATAACATCTACTACCGCCATTTGCCCTCGTCAAAATTAAATCAATATTATTACTCGGGCCATTCCACACACCAACCACATATTAGGTTGATATAATCTAATCGCGCCATTTCCCAGGGTAGAAATGAAGTTAATAACATCTACTACCGCCATTTGCCCTCGTCAAAATTAAATCAATATTATTACTCGGGCCATTCCACACACCAACCTCATATTAGGTTGATATAATCTAATCGCGCCATTTCCCAGGGTAGAAATGAAGTTAATAAAATCTACTACCGCCATTTGCCCTCTTCAAAATTAAATCAATATTATTACTCGGGCCATTCCACACACCAACCTCATATTAGGTTGATATAATCTAATCGCGCCATTTCCCAGGGTAGAAATGAAGTTAATAACATCTACTACCGCCATTTGCCCTCATCAAAATTAAATCAATATTATTACTCGGGCCATTCCACACACCAACCTCATATTAGGTTGATATAATCTAATCGCGCCATTTCCCAGGGTAGAAATGAAGTTAATAACATCTACTACCGCCATTTGCCCTCGTCAAAATTAAATCAATATTATTACTCGGGCCATTCCACACACCAACCTCATATTAGGTTGATATAATCTAATCGCGCCATTTCCCAGGGTAGAAATGAAGTTAATAACATCTACTACCGCCATTTGCCCTCGTCAAAATTAAATCAATATTATTACTCGGGCCATTCCACACACCAACCTCATATTAGGTTGATATAATCTAATCGCGCCATTTCCCAGGGTAGAAATGAAGTTAATAAAATCTACTACCGCCATTTGCCCTCTTCAAAATTAAATCAATATTATTACTCGGGCCATTCCACACACCAACCTCATATTAGGTTGATATAATCTAATCGCGCCATTTCCCAGGGTAGAAATGAAGTTAATAACATCTACTACCGCCATTTGCCCTCGTCAAAATTAAATCAATATTATTACTCGGGCCATTCCACACACCAACCTCATATTAGGTTGATATAATCTAATCGCGCCATTTCCCAGGGTAGAAATGAAGTTAATAAAATCTACTACCGCCATTTGCCCTCTTCAAAATTAAATCAATATTATTACTCGGGCCATTCCACACACCAACCTCATATTAGGTTGATATAATCTAATCGCGCCATTTCCCAGGGTAGAAATGAAGTTAATAACATCTACTACCGCCATTTGCCCTCGTCAAAATTAAATCAATATTATTACTCGGGCCATTCCACACACCAACCTCATATTAGGTTGATATAATCTAATCGCGCCATTTCCCAGGGTAGAAATGAAGTTAATAACATCTACTACCGCCATTTGCCCTCATCAAAATTAAATCAATATTATTACTCGGGCCATTCCACACACCAACCTCATATTAGGTTGATATAATCTAATCGCGCCATTTCCCAGGGTAGAAATGAAGTTAATAACATCTACTACCGCCATTTGCCTTCGTCAAAATTAAATCAATATCATTCATCGGGCTGCTATTCCACACGCCATTCTCATATTAGGTTAATACCAGGGCAGATATTAAGTTAATAAAATCTAATACCGCCATTTACCTTCGTCGATATTAAATCAATATCATGGGCTATCCATCACACACTAACCTCACATTAGGTTAATATAATCTAATCGCGCCATTTCCCAGGCGCGATTAGAAGTTAATAACATCTGCTACCGCCATTTACCTTGGTCGATATTAAATCAATATCATTAATCGGGCTATTCTACACACCATCCTCATATTAATTTTTAATAATTACTCGCGAGATTCAATTCATTAAATTTAATATTTTGAAATCAGTTCACTTTACAAAAAATTTCAGTATTCCAGCCCGAAGAGTAAAGCAGGCCATCAACGATTAAATTTATCCAATTCAATATTTTGAAATCACTGTGTGTGTGTGTGTGTTTTGTTTTATGGCACTGGAACTAAGCCAATTAGCCAGAACAAATGTGTGAAAGTTATAAGGAAAATGCTTCAGTTAAGTATTAATTTTCACTTAATGCGTATCTAATATTATCTTATATTTAATGAACAACACATATTGAAATCACTTCACTTTAGAAAAACTTTCAGTGTTCCAGCCTGAACAGTAAAGCAGGTCATCAAGTTATCATTAAATGATCGGCTTTTGACTAGCAGTATACACACTGTCGATAGTTTGCCGGAGGAGTTGGGCTTTAGAGGCATATATCCCGCATATATGTACTCTGATTACATTTTGTTTCGATTACCTATGAAACGCTTACTACTTATTGTAAACCAATCGTTTAACTGTATTTAATTGTACTTGTTTGTATTTTCTATGTACATAATTGTGTTTTATTATATTTAATTGTATTAAAAAGGTATTAAATTCAATATTTATTATAATTAATAGTATTAAAAATAAGAAATTTAGTAATTATTACGTACCATTTATATTTTAAATTGAGAGTTCCAAAGTGTGCCACCTATCCAAAACTCTGTGAAGTATGGCTGAAAGTATTGCAACAGTAATTCACAATAAACACGAACAGATGGCGCTTATATTTATATAATCTAGTACAATTTAATATGCTTTGATATTTGAATTTAATACGGTTGGAGCCATACGAAAGCAAAACTATAGGCCGATCTTTTTAAAACGGATTTAATTCAATATTTCGAATATCATATTAAGTTTTAATAATTACTCGCGAGATTCAATTCATTAAATTTAATATTTTGAAATCAGTTCACTTTACAAAAAATTTCAGTATTCCAGCCCGAAGAGTAAAGCAGGCCATCAACGATTAAATTTATCCAATTCAATATTTTGAAATCACTTCACTTTAGAAAAACTTTCAGTGTTCCAGCCTGAACAGTAAAGCAGGTCATCAAGTTATCATTAAATGATCGGCTTTTGACTAGCAGTATACACACTGTCGATAGTTTGCCGGAGGAGTTGGGCTTTAGAGGCATATATCCCGCATATATGTACTCTGATTACATTTTGTTTCGATTACCTATGAAACGCTTACTACTTATTGTAAACCAATCGTTTAACTGTATTTAATTGTACTTGTTTGTATTTTCTATGTACATAATTGTGTTTTATTATATTTAATTGTATTAAAAAGGTATTAAATTCAATATTTATTATAATTAATAGTATTAAAAATAAGAAATTTAGTAATTATTACGTACCATTTATATTTTAAATTGAGAGTTCCAAAGTGTGCCACCTATCCAAAACTCTGTGAAGTATGGCTGAAAGTATTGCAACAGTAATTCACAATAAACACGAACAGATGGCGCTTATATTTATATAATCTAGTACAATTTAATATGCTTTGATATTTGAATTTAATACGGTTGGAGCCATACGAAAGCAAAACTATAGGCCGATCTTTTTAAAACGGATTTAATTCAATATTTCGAATATCATATTAAGTTTTAATAATAACTCGCGAGATTCAATTCATTAAATTTAATATTTTGAAATCCGTTCACTTTACAAAAAATTTCAGTATTCCAGCCCGAAGAGTAAAGCAGGCCATCAAGGATTAAATTTATCCAATTCAATATTTTGAAATCACTTCACTTTAGAAAAACTTTCAGTGTTCCAGTCTGAACAGTAAAGCAGGTCATCAAGTTATCATTAAATGATCGGCTTTTGACTAGCAGTATACACACTGTCGATAGTTTGCCGGAGGAGTTGGGCTTTAGAGGCATATATCCCGCATATATGTACTCTGATTACATTTTGTTTCGATTACCTATGAAACGCTTACTACTTATTGTAAACCAATCGTTTAACTGTACTTGTTTGTATTTTCTATATACATAATTGTGTTTTATTATATTTAATTGTATTAAAAAGGTATTAAATTTAATATTTATATACTTAATAGTATTAAAAATATTAAATTTAGTAATTATTACATACCATTTATATTTTAAATTGAGAGTTCCAAAGTGTGCCAGCTATCCAAAAGTCTGTGAAGTATGGCTGAAAGTATTACAACAGTAATTCACAATAAACACGAACAGATGGCGCTTATATTTATATAATCTAGTACAATTTAATATGCTTTGATATTTGAATTTAATACGGTTGGAGCCATACGAAAGCAAAACTATAGGCCGATCTTTTTAAAACGGATTTAATTCAATATTTCGAAAACCGCTAACATTTTATGCACTTCCATTCGCACGGTTATGATGCAATAAATTCAGTAAAATGTGTAAGCGTTCGCTTTTTGTATAATGGATTTTTTATTATTAATAATATCAAAAATTAAAAAAGAAAAAAAGGAAGGCAACAACATGCGGTGTTCCCAAGCGGTCACCCATCCAAGTACTAACCGCACCCGACACTGCTTGACTTCGGTGATCGGACGAGAACCGGTATATTCAGTGTGGTATGGCCGTTGCCGATTATAAATGAAACAAATTGATATCAAAATGAATTAGGTGAGCAAATTATACAAACGATTAAGGACAGTTATGCTTTTTAAATCTTCTTTACCTACCTCTCCTACGTGAAATTAAACTTATGAGTTCTTCTCATCATATCAACTTGGAACATTAAATATATAATTAAGTATTCTAAATGTGAAAAAGATATCCTAAATATTAAAGGAGTAATTGGACTAATATATTCGAATTTTTAAAATTAAATGACCTTTTCAGTGCCACACACAAATTATATCTATTTATGTAAGAAAGTTCATATCTCCGATCAAGACTCAATTTTACCGAAAATATAACAAAATAAATCATATATAAATTCTTTGAAAAGTGAGTAACGGAAGTGAATAAGAGTGCTTTAGAAGAAATAATCTTACACACTCAGATATTTGTGGTTCTGAAAAGAACCGTTTTATAATATATTTTATTTGTTTACGCCCTTTCGCCCCTGATTCTCCTGGCTAGCTGAATGTCCTTTGGCATAATAGTGACTCTCTTGGCGTGAATAGCGCATAAATTGGTATCTTCAAACAAACCTACCAAATATGCTTCACTCGCTTCCTGTAAAGCCATAACTGCCGAACTCTGAAAACGTAAATCTGTTTTAAAATCTTGTGCGATTTCACGGACAAGACGTTGGAAAGGTAGTTTTCTGATAAGTAATTCAGTACTTTTCTGGTAACGTCTAATTTCACGAAGAGCTACGGTACCTGGCCTGTAACGATGAGGTTTTTTAACTCCTCCAGTGGCAGGTGCACTCTTACGAGCAGCTTTGGTTGCTAACTGTTTACGTGGCGCTTTACCACCAGTAGATTTTCGGGCTGTTTGCTTTGTACGTGCCATTATTTCTCGCGTGCGTATACCGAGTTTTTCGTGCTACCTACCAGCTTATATACATAGGACATATGTGGCGATAAGGGAGGGGCAATCTTAATTTTTATTGGTCCACTAAATAATTTTTAATTGTAATCTTTTTAATACCATTGGTCGGTTTTCAATTTGGAGGCATGTCAATGACTGAAATTGCGGGTATAAAGCCTTAGGCATAGGCAGTTGTTTTTTCCAGAAAGTCGAAACTAATTTTACCCTAAAAATGACTGGACGTGGAAAAGGTGGTAAAGGTTTGGGAAAAGGTGGCGCTAAACGTCATCGTAAAGTATTACGTGATAACATCCAAGGTATTACCAAGCCTGCTATCAGAAGACTAGCTCGTCGCGGAGGAGTAAAACGTATTTCTGGTTTAATCTATGAGGAAACGAGAGGTGTATTGAAAGTATTTTTGGAGAACGTCATTAGAGATGCAGTTACCTATACTGAGCACGCCAAAAGGAAAACAGTAACTGCTATGGATGTTGTATATGCACTTAAACGGCAAGGTCGTACGTTATATGGTTTTGGTGGTTAATTGCTATGAATATGATTCTTAAAACAACGGTTCTTTTCAGAACCACAATTTATTGCAAATGTATAGAATTTCATTATTTACTATCATTCTTAAAACAATTTTAATGCATAGAAATTCATGCACGTACGTGTCACGATACTGACAATCTTTACAATAAAATCCCAAGAAAACTGTCTTGTCTGGTAAAAACTGGTAATGTCTCCCGCATAGTATCCTTAAATATACTTCCCATCGATTGAAAAAACCAATGTGTCCCTTCTAGCTATACATACCGTCTTATACGAAAAGTTTTCATGAAAGCTCGTTCTATACTTAACGATATTTTAATGATGAATTGAAAGTAGTTCAAATATGCATGAGTTATCCCATTATATTATTTCAAAAACTAACAGAAATATTTTGATACTTATGAAATATATGTACATACGTTTGCCTATTGCTCGTTACATTTAACGCGTATTATAATTCAGCAAACGTATATAATCTACTTCTAAAAACAACGATACCGAATAGAATACTTTAAACTCACACGTGAAATATTGTGTGGCCCTGAAAAGGGCCGGGTTGTATAAAAAGGGAAAATAGTACAGCTCTTAGGCTTTCTTTTCTGTCTTCTTAGGTAACAGTACTGCTTGTATATTAGGCAAAACTCCACCTTGGGCAATGGTAACTCCTGAAAGCAATTTGTTTAATTCCTCGTCATTTCTTATAGCTAACTGTAAATGTCTTGGAATTATACGGGTCTTCTTGTTATCTCTCGCTGCGTTTCCTGCCAATTCCAAAACTTCAGCAGCTAGATATTCCATAACAGCTGCCAAGTATACAGGAGCTCCGGCACCAACTCTTTCGGCATAATTACCTTTCCTCAATAGACGATGAATACGACCTACCGGAAACTGTAAACCAGCACGATTTGATCGGGACTTTGCTTTTCCCTTAACTTTGCCTCCTTTACCACGTCCAGACATCTTTTAGATTTCTACTTGTGTTAATTTACCTTGGATATCAAGTAAAGACTGATCCCCTATAAAGTTAAATTGGCGATTTTTATATTATTTCTCAGACCAATCAGGTTTTCAGACCTATCGGTACGCAGGCAAGAGCTGGTGGGAGGGGCTTACGCCGTATTACTCATTTTATTATAAAAAAAAACTGAAAGTCGCGGAAGCTAGTTTTCGTCCGACTTTCAAAGAGTAAACGTCAATTTATTCGCAATGCCTCCTAAGACTAGTGGTAAAGCTGCTAAAAAAGCAGGAAAAGCTCAGAAGAACATTTCCAAGGCCGATAAGAAAAAGAAACGTAAGAGGAAGGAAAGTTATGCCATTTACATCTATAAAGTATTGAAACAAGTGCATCCTGATACTGGTATTTCCAGTAAGGCTATGAGTATCATGAACAGTTTTGTAAATGATATTTTTGAAAGAATTGCTGCTGAAGCTTCCCGTTTAGCTCATTACAATAAACGGTCAACAATTACAAGCAGAGAAATTCAAACCGCCGTACGTTTATTACTTCCAGGAGAATTAGCTAAACACGCCGTTAGTGAAGGTACCAAAGCTGTTACTAAATATACAAGTTCTAAGTAATTATAATATTTCCTTTTATAAATATAACAAACGGTTCTTTTCAGAGCCACAATTTTATGATTATGTGAGAAACGTTCAAATAATCTAACAACTAAAGAAGCTAATCGACTTCAAATTATTTTTTAACAAATATATAAATGCAAGCTGGTCACTCGATTGACTGAATCAGGTCGATTTGTATTACCAAGTAAAAAATTAAACCGGGTTAAAATTCTGTTGGTTCTACAATAGGTTTTAAATGGAAATTTAAAAATTCGGGACGCACCTTCGCCAAAATTTAGAGTCTGACTCACAACCAAAAAATAATTTCCAACTTCATGACCTGCTTTATATCCAGGCTGGAACACTGAACTTTTTTGTTAAGCCAATGGTTTTTTACGCCTCCGCCTAAATTTTGACTGACTAAATCAAAAATAATTTACAACTTCATGACCTGATTTATCTCCAGGCTGGAAGACAGAAGTTTCTTGTAAACTCAAGGTTTTCGGAATAGTGAATTTAATCTGTTTGTAAATTAATCTGCCTTCGATATATTTGAAACGATCGTATGTTTATTACTTCCGGGAGAATTAGCTATATACGCCAACAATGAAGGTACCGAAGTTCTAAGTAATTTTAATACTTCACCTTGTAACTACAACAAACGGCTCCTTCACTTTTAACAGTACTTATTGCTCAATACGTTCAATAGTTTCGTATGTTTTCTACGTTTTTGCGTTTCACAAAATATCTACTATACCTATATTTCGATTTTCGTTTTAGAAGGATGAGAATTGACACTCACAATGACTTTGTTGTTTTGCTATATTAGTGTAAAAACGTTCAAGATGGGAGGGGTCTATTTGAAAAACAAATATGTGTTTTATCGAAGTAATATTAATTGAAAAACAACAATAATTCAAATATAAACTGCATTAAATGTGATGGACGTAGTAGAAATTTCAAATTTGGGACTGAATAGATTTAATTATGAAAAGTAAAAGACAAGTGAATTATCCCATTAAAAGTAGGATTAAATATGGAAGTTTAATTAAACTTATAGTTCATTAAACATAATTTGTTAAACTTATTGTATTATTGTGAATGCTTATTCTTTGTTATTTTAACCTAATGTAAGTGTAGTGAACTCTTAGCCAAATAAAGTACTGTATAAGATAAACAATAGTGTTTGATATTGCATGATGATACAGGATATTTTTTTTTATTTTGTACCCATTATTAAATTTAATTTAAACACTACAAATTTGGAACTATCCTTAACATATGAAACATCATGACTGTCGATTATCAGCAACGAGGGTAGACATGCATAGTTAGATACGTATTTTACTCTGATACGGTTGATGTTTGCAATGTCTTGTATGGTGATTGCAAAAGCAGATAGTTGAAAATTTGTAAAAATAGTCTATATGGTAGATTTTCCTTATATATTGTTCAAATATTGAAAGGTAAAAGGCCAACAACTGGTCAGAAAGAACGTACCTAGTTTTTTGAGCCTTCCTAACAAGCTTGGGTAACCAGTTTTTGTATTCTTTTCCAATTTTTTATATTATTTAAAGAACGTTTTAAAGATTTTTCACCCTTTCTTATTTATATCTCGTTTTAAAAATAAAAAAATACCGTAAAAATGAAGTTGAAACACACACACATCTGGAATATTTGACTTTCTCGATTTTCTACTTATCTACAGTTCAGTTTACCGTCCGGCCGACATTCGTTAAAAACCTTCGAAAATTTTGTAAGCGTTTAGTTTTCGCTCTTCAGTCAGTGAATCGTTACATACCGCATATTAACTTAAGATTGTTTATATCTACAACGAAATGGCAGATACAGAAAACCAATCATCAGCCGCTTCGGCTACGTCGGCATCTGGAACGCCACAAACATCTTCGCCATCCAAAAAGGAAAAGAAGGCAAAAAATCCACGGGCAAAACCTTCTCATCCTCCAACGTCTGAAATGGTGAACAATGCTATCAAAGGGCTCAAGGAAAGAGGTGGTTCTTCTCTTCAAGCTATCAAGAAGTATATTGCTGCAAATTACAAAGTAGATGCTGAAAAAGTTGCACCGTTCATCAAAAAATATTTAAAAGCTGCAGTTGCTACTGGATCATTGGTGCAAACAAAAGGAAAAGGCGCATCAGGATCTTTCAAGTTAGCGTCTACCTCATCGTCGTCTTCTGGATCTGCAAAGCCTAGTTCCGCAGAAAAAAAGAAAGCTGGAGGAACAACTAAACCGAAAAAAACTGCCGCCGCTGCCAAACGTTCTGCTGCAGGCGAAAAGGCAAAATCTGTAAAGAAAGTGACAAAGGCTAAAAAAGCCGCATCAAAGACAGAGAAAAAGCCGGCAAAGGCGAAGAAAGTTGAAAAGAAGTCAGCACCTAAAACTGCGTCATCTTCATCCGCAGTTCCGACTTCTGCAGAGGCCAAAGTAAAAACACCAACAAAAGCGAAGAAATCAAGTAAAGGCAGTCCTACGAAAAAACCAAAGGCACCTAAGCCAAAGACCGCCAAGGCTGCTGCAAGTTCACCAAAAGCTAGAAAAGCTGCTGCTCCTAAGAAGAAGAAGTAATTGGACTAATTAATATCTTCGAATTATTAAAAACAAATGGCCCTTTTCAGGGCCACAATTTATATCTACTTATGTAAGAAATTTCATATCTATGATTAAGAGCAATTTTACTAAAAAATATAAGTTAATTAATTTTAATTACTTTTAGAATCGTATTTGATATTCTCCTTTATTTACTCATTTTTAATACTTTCCATTATTCTTTCGCAATTAAATAAGCTTTTTGACGATTTATGTTGAAGCTAATTTTCATTAATATAAACAGAAATTTTCCTTACGCTATTTTATATTTTTCCATTTGTAAAGTTTCTTTAGTCAAACAAGCTTTTTAACTCAAAAAAGTAACGCCTAATTGTATATAATATTAAAAACGTATCTAATACTTATATTTGTCCACATATTTATTATAAGGTTATCCGTAATAAACAACCTCATTATAAATATATCAGAAAAAAACCTATAACATTAACTATGGTAAGGGGAGATGAATAAAAGTACTCTTAAAAGAAATAACCTTACACAAGCAGATATTTGTGGTTCTGAAAAGAACCGTTTTGTAATATGTCTTCTAAATTTGTTTATGCCCTTTCACCCCTGATTCTCCTGGCTAGCTGAATGTCTTTAGGCATAATAGTGACTCTCTTAGCGTGAATAGCGCATAAATTAGTATCTTCAAACAAACCTACCAAATATGCTTCACTCGCTTCCTGTAAAGCCATAACTGCCGAACTCTGAAAACGTAAATCGGTTTTAAAATCTTGTGCGATTTCACGAACAAGACGTTGGAAAGGTAGTTTTCTGATAAGTAATTCAGTACTTTTCTGGTAACGTCTAATTTCACGAAGAGCTACGGTACCTGGCCTGTAACGATGAGGTTTTTTAACTCCTCCAGTGGCAGGCGCACTCTTACGAGCAGCTTTGGTTGCTAACTGTTTACGTGGTGCTTTACCACCAGTGGATTTTCGGGCTGTTTGCTTTGTACGTGCCATTATTTCTCGCGTATACTGAGCTTACAAATAAATTGCATTTCCCTTTTATACAATTTTATACCTGCGGGCTCAAGAGAGGGGCAATCTTAATTTTTATTGGTCGACTAAATAATTTTGAATTGTAATCTCTTTAATACCATTGGTCGGTTTTCGATTTGGAGGTGTGTCGTGTCAACGATTCACACGATAAAACCATCGTCCGTCGTGAAACGGTTTTAGTAACACAAGTACGTCGACACTTATTTTACCGTAAAAATGACTGGACGTGGAAAAGGTGGTAAAGGTTTGGGAAAAGGTGGCGCTAAACGTCATCGTAAAGTTTTGCGTGATAACATCCAAGGTATTACCAAGCCTGCTATCAGAAGATTGGCTCGTCGAGGAGGAGTAAAACGTATTTCTGGCTTAATCTATGAGGAAACGAGAGGTGTATTGAAAGTATTTTTGGAAAACGTTATTAGAGATGCTGTTACCTATACTGAACACGCCAAGAGGAAAACAGTAACTGCTATGGATGTTGTGTATGCACTTAAACGCCAAGGTCGTACTTTGTACGGTTTTGGTGGTTAATTTATAATAACACCATCAACTTATTTAAAAAACGGTTCTTTTCAGAGCCACAATTAATTGCTTATGTATAGAATTCATACTAAAACAATTTTTCAGGGAAACTTATCAGTATCTGTCTTATTTTTATTTGCTGTGTATTATTCCTAAATATATTTTTCACGCCGAATAGATGAATAAATTCGCTATACATATCATGCCTATGGCCTAGATATAACCAATTTTTTAATTTTTGTTTTGTAGCTACATGAAATATTCCACGAAAGTTGATTGAATGGTAGACTAAAGTGACTGAAATTTATCAGAACACATGCAACTACTTCAAAAAGTCCGTGCGTGTTTTTGTTACATTTAAAATTCAGTAATATGCGTGAAGTAAATGTATTCGTACCTTTAATAAATAAAGTGACAACATTCGTTTCGATATTTACGGCTTTGTGGCTGTTTAGGCCCGACACAAGTAGAAATATAGCACTATGAGCCAACGGGCGGATATAAAGGGCGTAAAGGGGACTATGTTCGGGCGTTTTATGACTAAAACTCAAAATTTAGTAATTGGCCACTTTATTATTAAAGTTGTGTATAATCTACAAAAAGTATTTTGAAATCAACTAACAAGCAGAATTAATATAACTCACACGTGAAATATTATGTGGCCCTGAAAAGGGCCGGGTTGTATAAAAAAGGGAAAATAGTACAGATCTTAAGCTTTCTTTTCGGTCTTCTTGGGTAGTAATACTGCTTGTATATTGGGCAATACTCCACCTTGGGCGATGGTAACTCCTGAAAGCAATTTGTTTAATTCCTCGTCATTTCTTATAGCTAACTGTAAATGTCTAGGAATTATACGGGTCTTCTTGTTATCTCTCGCTGCGTTTCCTGCCAATTCCAAAACTTCAGCAGCTAGATATTCCATAACAGCTGCCAAGTATACAGGAGCTCCGGCACCAACTCTTTCGGCATAATTGCCTTTCCTCAATAGACGATGAATACGACCTACCGGAAACTGTAAACCAGCACGATTTGATCGGGACTTTGCTTTTCCCTTAACTTTGCCTCCTTTACCACGTCCAGACATCTTTTAGATTTCTACTTGCGTTAATATACCTTGGATATCAAATGAAGACTGATCCCCTCAAAGTTAAAATGGCCACTTTTATATTATTTCTCGGACCAATCAGATTTTCAAAAAGATTAGGGCGCGCGCAAGCGCTGGTGGGAGGGTCTTACGCCGATTACTCATTTGATGATAAAAGGCAAATTCAAAATTTAGCTCCGACTAGTTTTCGTTCGACTTTCAAAGAGTAAACGTCAATTTCTGTGTTCGAAATGCCTCCTAAGACTAGTGGTAAAGCTGCTAAAAAAGCAGGAAAAGCTCAGAAGAATATTTCCAAGACCGATAAGAAAAAGAAGCGTAAGAGGAAGGAAAGTTATGCCATTTACATCTATAAAGTATTGAAACAAGTGCATCCTGATACTGGTATTTCCAGTAAGGCTATGAGTATCATGAACAGTTTTGTAAATGATATTTTTGAAAGAATCGCTGCTGAAGCTTCTCGTTTAGCTCATTACAATAAACGGTCAACAATTACAAGCAGAGAAATTCAAACCGCCGTACGTCTATTACTTCCTGGAGAGTTAGCTAAACACGCCGTCAGTGAAGGTACCAAAGCTGTTACTAAATATACAAGTTCTAAGTAATCCCACTACTTCATCTTACAAATATAAAAAACGGTTCTTTTTAGAACCACAATTTTATGCGTATGTGAGAGACAAAAATAATTTATTCGGAATTAGTTAAGTTTCATTTAATATTGAGAGTTATACCGGCAAAAATTAAATTTAAACTGTCAGTTAAAAAAGTAATTGAGAGCAATACTTCCTAAGATTTGACTGGCATTTGCTACGAAGTTATAAATAGTAATTTTTTATCTTTTAGCCATTAATTTATTTAGACCAAAATAAAACTACGTATTGTAGATTCCGAAACGTATCTTTGAACGCTATAAATATAAGTATTCTCATTTGAATGCTGTAAAATTATTTAACCGATCGTTTTTTATATGGCATTAATAAAAATGAACTTCATAATATAATTTTATGTTTATTTTATACAAAACGAATTTTCTGATAATTATTGGTCTTCTAGGCGTGCTATCTTACACTGTGGACTGGAAGGATCTTCTATTACTTTGTCAAAATCTTTCAAGTTGAAAATTACTCCCCAAATTAATTTTAAACTAATTCTATCAAAGTTAGTATATCAATATTTTCTTCCCCGAGATTAATTATATCGCTTTAGGAAGTATCCGGGTGTAACAGTAATCTACAATATACAGGTACGATAGATGGCGTCGCCTACTTTCGTCACCTATCAGAAGGTTCCTACCTGAAAGTACGTTAAGTATTGCTAAAATTGATGCGACAGTAACCTACAATATACCTACCGACAGACATACGATAGATGGCGCCCACTTTTGAAAATCGCACTTTTTAAAATAAATAGTTTTAAATTTATAGTAGAAAAAACGATGTTTTCAGTAATTTTTTTTTAATATTCCCAATTTATTTGGGAGGAAGGGGGAATTCAATTATTATTACTGAAATCATCAGAACTTTTTCTGCAAATATCAGAATGCCGCCTCTCACATCCACCTCAAAACAGATCCGCCCTGATCTAATAATGTTTATTACATTAGAAAAAGTCTATTCTATTATTTAAAAACAGTGTTCATGAGCATCTACACAGTACATGGTTATCAAGAGCAGTAACTAAAGAATGCCATTGTTATAAAAGAGTCATATTAACTTTTATTTCTTTCCGCTCATAGATATATTTTAATTCAGAACTGTTGGCCAGGTAAATATCAAAATAAATTTTAAATCGTACCTTTAACTACATAAATAAATTAATAATTAAATATTTAATAGACAATAACTATATCCTAAGGGGATTACTCTTCTAATTAAATTAAACGAATAGCAGAAAGCGTTTTAAGCGACTGAAAATGCAATGTAATATCGATTTTATTA
Source organism: Diabrotica undecimpunctata (assembly GCF_040954645.1). Taxonomy (NCBI): domain Eukaryota; kingdom Metazoa; phylum Arthropoda; class Insecta; order Coleoptera; family Chrysomelidae; genus Diabrotica; species Diabrotica undecimpunctata. The sequence goes on along the minus strand of NW_027311974.1, from coordinate 3,995 downwards.
ATGTCTAATTCATTTAGTCTTTATTATTTAATTTATATACATTTATTTAATAATACTAAAAACCGGAATATATTTATTTACATATATTTTATATACAAACTGATCAAATCTAGCGAAGATCCCTCGTGACGTGACGTCACCGGTGTCTAGTCCGACTGGAAAGCCCCATCGATGTCGTAAAAAACGTAAACAAATATTACCGCTAGCCTAAACCGGAACTAGTCTCGGAATACACCTGTGCTCAGAGGTCGCTGACCATAACAATAATATAAACAACAGGTGACGGAAGTATTTGGCAATTGAAAAAAAGCAAACAAATAATTAAAATAAAGTAATTAAATATAGATTAATATAATAGTGATTATGGAAAAAATATAAATTAATGATCAAAATAAAATAAAGCTAAAATAAGAGCAAATATTATAAGCTAGATAATGAGATCAAATTAAATTAAAATAAAATAGAATAAAAATAAAATAATATACAATAAAATGGCATAAAATTAAATCAAATTGTATAAAATAACTCCTACTCTTATTGTTATTGAAACGACAACGACAAAGGTATTTCTGACTGCGAATAAAAATCTAAAATGGTTTGATATCTCGAGCAATACACTTCCAAATGAAAAACTAACTATACAGATATCCAAGTGGAAATTTTTCTCACGTACCGTTAGATGTAGGAAAATTCTGAGTATGGCAAAAGAACGAGCGGCCAATTTTATGTAGGAAATGTGTATTCGCTTGACTCTCGGACCAAAATTGATGCCAATACAGCCGATTAACCAAATTTGAAAAAAATCCAATGGTCTACAGTTGTTTCGATTTTCCGGCAAAACGGTGCATAATTTCTAGTCACATGTTAATTTCTTTTTAATCAGCAAGTCACCCTTAATCGCAATAATTCAAATTTCAAACAAAATTCACACTTTTAATTTTCTCGAAATTTTCAGCGAATACATACATCCAAGTGGAAATTTTTCTCAGGAACCGTTAGATGTAGGAAAATTCTGAGTATGGCAGAAGAACGAGCGGGTCATTTTAAGTAGGAAATGTCCATTCGCTTGACTCTCGGACCAAAATTGACGCGAATATAGCCGATTAACCAAATTTGATAAAAATCCAAGGGTACCCCCTTTGAAAAATTTTTTCCAAATTTTCCAAAAAAAAAAAATTTGTTTAATGTTTTGGTACATGCACTTGGTCCAGCTTATTCCAAAACATGTATTTTTTTCTGATCCCTTAACCCCCGTTTGCCGGAAAAGAGGAAAAATCGAATTAAAAAATCTACAGTTTTTTCGATTTTCCGGCAAAACGGTGCATAATTTTTAGCCACATGTTTAGATTTTTTTAATCAGCAAGTCACCCTTAATCGAAATAATTCAAATTTCAAACAAAATATACACTTTTAATTTTCTCGAAATTTTCAGCGAATACATACATCCAAGTGGAAATTTTTCTCAGGAACCGTTAGATGTAGGAAAATTCTGAGTATGGCAGAAGAACGAGCGGGTCATTTTAAGTAGGAAATGTCCATTCGCTTGACTCTCGGACCAAAATTGACGCGAATATAGCTGATTAACCAAATTTGATAAAAATCCAAGGGTACCCCCTTTGAAAAATTTTTTCCAAATTTTCCAAAAAAAAAATTTTTTTAATGTTTTGGTACATGCACTTGGTCCAGCTTATTCCAAAACATGTATTTTTTTCTGATCCCTTAACCCCCGTTTGCCGGAAAAGAGGAAAAATCGAATTAAAAAATCTACAGTTTTTTCGATTTTCCGGCAAAACGGTGCATAATTTTTAGCCACATGTTTAGATTTTTTTAATCAGCAAGTCACCCTTAATCGAAATAATTCAAATTTCAAACAAAATTCACACTTTTAATTTTCTCGAAATTTTCAGCGAATACATACATCCAAGTGGAAATTTTTCTCAGGAACCGTTAGATGTAGGAAAATTCTGAGTATGGCAGAAGAACGAGCGGGTCATTTTAAGTAGGAAATGTCCATTCGCTTGACTCTCGGACCAAAATTGACGCGAATATAGCCGATTAACCAAATTTGATAAAAATCCAAGGGTACCCCCTTTGAAAAATTTTTTCCAAATTTTCCAAAAAAAAAATTTGTTTAATGTTTTGGTACATGCACTTGGTCCAGCTTATTCCAAAACATGTATTTTTTTCTGATCCCTTAACCCCCGTTTGCCGGAAAAGAGGAAAAATCGAATTAAAAAATCTACAGTTTTTTCGATTTTCCGGCAAAACGGTGCATAATTTTTAGCCACATGTTTAGATTTTTTTAATCAGCAAGTCACCCTTAATCGAAATAATTCAAATTTCAAACAAAATATACACTTTTAATTTTCTCGAAATTTTCAGCGAATACATACATCCAAGTGGAAATTTTTCTCAGGAACCGTTAGATGTAGGAAAATTCTGAGTATGGCAGAAGAACGAGCGGGTCATTTTAAGTAGGAAATGTCCATTCGCTTGACTCTCGGACCAAAATTGACGCGAATATAGCTGATTAACCAAATTTGATAAAAATCCAAGGGTACCCCCTTTGAAAAATTTTTTCCAAATTTTCCAAAAAAAAAAATTTTTTTAATGTTTTGGTACATGCACTTGGTCCAGCTTATTCCAAAACATGTATTTTTTTCTGATCCCTTAACCCCCGTTTGCCGGAAAAGAGGAAAAATCGAATTAAAAAATCTACAGTTTTTTCGATTTTCCGGCAAAACGGTGCATAATTTTTAGCCACATGTTTAGATTTTTTTAATCAGCAAGTCACCCTTAATCGAAATAATTCAAATTTCAAACAAAATTCACACTTTTAATTTTCTCGAAATTTTCAGCGAATACATACATCCAAGTGGAAATTTTTCTCAGGAACCGTTAGATGTAGGAAAATTCTGAGTATGGCAGAAGAACGAGCGGGTCATTTTAAGTAGGAAATGTCCATTCGCTTGACTCTCGGACCAAAATTGACGCGAATATAGCTGATTAACCAAATTTGATAAAAATCCAAGGGTACCCCCTTTGAAAAATTTTTTCCAAATTTTCCAAAAAAAAAAATTTTTTTAATGTTTTGGTACATGCACTTGGTCCAGCTTATTCCAAAACATGTATTTTTTTCTGATCCCTTAACCCCCGTTTGCCGGAAAAGAGGAAAAATCGAATTAAAAAATCTACAGTTTTTTCGATTTTCCGGCAAAACGGTGCATAATTTTTAGCCACATGTTTAGATTTTTTTAATCAGCAAGTCACCCTTAATCGAAATAATTCAAATTTCAAACAAAATTCACACTTTTAATTTTCTCGAAATTTTCAGCGAATACATACATCCAAGTGGAAATTTTTCTCAGGAACCGTTAGATGTAGGAAAATTCTGAGTATGGCAGAAGAACGAGCGGGTCATTTTAAGTAGGAAATGTCCATTCGCTTGACTCTCGGACCAAAATTGACGCGAATATAGCCGATTAACCAAATTTGATAAAAATCCAAGGGTACCCCCTTTGAAAAATTTTTTCCAAATTTTCCAAAAAAAAAAATTTGTTTAATGTTTTGGTACATGCACTTGGTCCAGCTTATTCCAAAACATGTATTTTTTTCTGATCCCTTAACCCCCGTTTGCCGGAAAAGAGGAAAAATCGAATTAAAAAATCTACAGTTTTTTCGATTTTCCGGCAAAACGGTGCATAATTTTTAGCCACATGTTTAGATTTTTTTAATCAGCAAGTCACCCTTAATCGAAATAATTCAAATTTCAAACAAAATTCACACTTTTAATTTTCTCGAAATTTTCAGCGAATACATACATCCAAGTGGAAATTTTTCTCAGGAACCGTTAGATGTAGGAAAATTCTGAGTATGGCAGAAGAACGAGCGGGTCATTTTAAGTAGGAAATGTCCATTCGCTTGACTCTCGGACCAAAATTGACGCGAATATAGCCGATTAACCAAATTTGATAAAAATCCAAGGGTACCCCCTT
>NW_027311973.1:0-154999 GCF_040954645.1 Diabrotica undecimpunctata | reverse complement strand
AGTGAGCCATGTGACTAGGCAACCAACTATACAAACTCTGTCTCCAAGTTGACATTTTAGGAAATAATTGGGAATATAAAGTGGGGTTATAATAATATATTGTTTGAAATGTGTATTTTATTAAATTAGAGTGTTAGTTACTAATTTAAATGTTTATTCTGATCTGAAAAGCCTAAATGTCAACAAAATTATCAATGGAACATTAACGAATTCTCCAGAGTGCAGAGTGTGACCATTGTTTACAGTCGAACATTCTGGAATAATGATTATGTCGGTGGATGGAACAGATATTTTTTCGAGAACATCTATATAGAAGTAATGGAACAAATTGGAATATGATCTCTTGCCAGATGATTCTGGAATATCCAAAAGGATATAAATACCCGTGATTTGGATTCAAGATGGAAGTTTTTAGTCAGAAGTCAGGCCAGTTCATTATGAAAGTTAGTAGGTAGACACATTTAGTGAAGTAAATTGTTCAGAATTTTCAAGAAGTCAGTCAGAAAAGTTTAGGAAGAAATATGAAAGTTAGTTGGAGTCAGTGAATCAAGTACAAATAGTCCAATTGTTTAATATAGTGAGTTAAATGAAGATTAAAAATTATGCATATATTTAATGCACATTTATAATTATACACAAATAATTATTGAAGATTATAAAAGTATATTAGAAGAATATTGGATGGACATTGGAAGGAATTAAAATTATATTATGATTGGAGATTAGTATAAATCAACTTATAATAATTGGATATTGGTATATTGAAAAGAAGAATAAATATAAATGGTGTTTGCTGGTTTGCTTGGTGGTGTAGAAATGCTGGTGAAGAAAACTATATCTTAAATTGGTAGAAGCTGATAATTGGAAAAAGTAATTTCACAAAAAACAAGGATAACTGAAGTACGAAGACATTCAGTGGTGATTAGAATCTATATAGTAGAAAACAGTTCATTTAGGCATTCAGTGAAAGAAAGGTACAAAATTTTGTTAATATAATTTAGTTAGTGTCATAACAATTTCAATTTTGAAGATAGTTTTGTTTAAATTTTAGATTGTCTATAGAATTTAATTAGTTTTATAAGAATATCAATTTAAAGATTAAATTTACATTGGCTAGGTTAGATATATATATGTGTGTTTCATAATAGTTATAATAAAGATAATTTAAAAAAGTACTTACAAGCTAATTCTTTGAGAACCGCGATAAAAACCCTATATATTATATTATTAAAAATACTCATTGCTCATCATTCAAACAAAAAACACATCATAACAATATATATATATATATATATATATATATATATATATATATATATATATATATATATATATATATATATATATATATATATATATATATATATATATATTGTGACGATTAAGGTTTATAGAAAATAATTTATAAGTTATATACTACATAATATTAGATATTTGGATGTTTTAAATAAGTTATATACTAGAGAATTTTATAAAAATTATTTATGTGAGGGCATTTTAAGAAATTAGCATATAATAATTGTAAAAAGTTGTATTTTAGTAGTTATGATTTTGTAGATATTTTTAAGTGAGCCATGTGACTAGGCAACACACTATACCCTCCATTCCTAAGTGTCATTTTAAGAATTTTACGAATATAAGTGGGGTTATATTGTTTGAAATGTGTATTTTATTAAATTAGAGTGTTAGTTACTAATTTGAATGTTTATTCTGATCTGAAAAGCCTAAATGTCAACAAAATTATTAATAGAAAAGAATGGAATTCTCTGGATCTCCGGAGATGGCCATGTTTGCGAAATGGTTTGTTCCAGAAAATTCAGACATGTATTAAATAGAACATGATATCTTACGAGATGGTTCTAGAAATCCAAAAACATATAAATACCCGTGATTTGGATTCAAGATGGCAGTTTTTGAAGTTTTTAGTCAGAAGTCAGGCCAGTTTATTATTAAAGTTAGTAGAAAGACACAATTAGTTAGTGAAGTCAATTGTTCACAGTTTTAGTAAGTCAGTCAAGCAGTTTAATAAGAAATATGAAAGTTAGTTGGAGTCAGTGAATCAGGTACAAATAGTCGAATTGTTTAATATAGTGAGTTAAATGAAGATTAAAAATTATGCATATAATTAATGCACATTTATAATTATACACAAATAATTATTGAAGATTATAAAAGTATATTGGAAGAAATTAAATTATATTATGGTTAGAGATTAGTATAAATCAACTTATAATAATTGGATATTGGTATATTGAAAAGAAGAATAAATATAAATGCTGTTTGCTGGTTTGGTTGGTGGTGTATAAATGCTGGTGAAGAAAACTATATCTTAAATTGGTAGAAGCTGATAATTGGAAAAAGTAATTTCACAAAAAACAAGGATAACTGAAGTACGAAGACATTCAGTGGTGATTAGAATCTATATACTTAGTGGAAAACAGTTCATTTAGGCATTCAGTGAAAGAAAGGTACAAAATTGTGTTAATATAATTTAGTTAGTGTCATAACAATTTCAATTTTGAAGATAGTTTGTTTAAATTTTAGATTGTCTATAGAATTTAATTAGTTTTATAAGAATATCAGTTTAAAGATAGTTTATTTTAAATTTACATTGACTAGGTTAGATATATATGTGTGTTTCATAATAGTTATAATAAAGATAATTTAAAAAAGTACTTACAAGCTAATTCTTTGAGAACCGCGATAAAAACCCTATATATTATATTATTAAAAATACTCATTGCTCATCATTCAAAAAAAAAACACATCATAACAATTTTGGCACCCAACGCGGTGGCTCTCTATTTAAAAGAATTAGTTTGGGAAGATAAGTGCTCTCATATAATTAAATTAATTATCAGTAGAAAGAAAAAGTATAGATTTTAATTTTAATTATATTTGAACAAGTAAAGTCTCAAAATGTCTCAAGGAAAGAAAGGTACAAGAAGCAAAAAGAATGAAGAAGATGTGGAAGTAGAAACACAACCTATACAAGAGGAGATTTTAGTTCAAGCTCCACAAGATACTGCAGAAATGATTCCAGAAAGAGAGGAAAATATCAATATGGCAGCTTTGATGTCATTAATGATGCAGATGAAAAAGACAATGGAAGAGAATTCAAAAGAAATCAAAGAAGACACGAGAAAAATGGAACAGAAAATGGAAGAGAATACGAAGAAAATGGAAGAGAATACGAAAAAAATGGAAGAGAACATGAAAAAAATGGAAGAGAATTATAGAAAATTAGAAAAGAAAATAGAAGATAATAATAATAAAATTGTAAAACAAATAGAAAAACAAATAGATAAAAAACTTGAAACTGCAGAGAAAAAAGTAGCAAATGAAATAAAAAGTATACGGAATGACTACAAGAAAAGGATAGACAATGAGAGGACAGAAGTAAAGAGGATTATTCAAGATAATAAGATAGATATAGAACAGAAAATAGAGTTACAGAAATGTAACTTAGAAGTAAAAATTAACGAAGACAGGAGAAACACAGAAGAAAAATTAGACGATATACAACAAAATATCCAAATAAATAGTAATCAAATAAGAAATGTGGAACAGAGAATAGATGATATTTCACAAATGAGAGACATAGGGAGACCTTACTTAAATTTAACAAATGAGACTAGGATTAAATTCTCTGGTAATATAAAAAATTTGCATCCTAGAGTATACATAAATAGTTTAAAACATAAATTAAGATTTGTGAATAATATTAATGATATTAAAGATTATATTAGAGTGACATTACATGACAATGCAGCAACTTGGTTTGCTAGTATTGAGAATGATTTAGATAACTTTCAAACATTTGAAAATAAATTTTTAAATTATTATTGGGGTGAATTAGAGCAAGCAAAGTTTAGAGAAATTCTATATTTTGGAAAGTATAATCAAAATTTAAAATCAAATATGGTAGATTATGCATTGAAATTGATAACAGTTGCAAAATATTTAGAACCACCACTTAGAGAGGATGAAACAGTCTTAAATGTATCTAGACATTTTGATGCTGATGTTGTGCAAACCGTAACTGTACAAAATATTCAAACAATAGATAGTTTTATTAATTTTATTCAAAGAATACAAAGAGGCAATATGACAAGTAATAATAACAACAGAAAAAACAATAATAACTTTCAATATAATAACAATGATAATCAACAATATAGACAATCATATAACAATAACACTAGGTATGGTGATAATTTACAAAATTTTAATAATAATAACAGTAATATAAATAGACAGAACTTTAATAATAATACTAGTTATAATAGACAAAATTTTAATAATAATACTAATTATAATAGACAACATTTTAATAACAGTACTAATAATAATAGACAAGATTTTAACAATAGAAGAAATACAGAGCGACCTAACTATAACAGACAGGTAAATTGTGTTCGAAGGAATAGAAGCTGCGAAGACAGGGAACGAAGTAGTACAAGTCAGGAAAATGTGAGTAGAAGTCATAGTAGGGAAAGACATAGGACATCAGATCCAAGTGGTCAGATACAATCTGACAATTCTAATAATCAAAATTTTGTGCAGTAAACTTTCTGAATTACAAGTTAGGCCATTGCTATTATGAAAAACCTTCTGAATTTATTTCTTTAGATGAAGGTAAAATTATTGAATCTATTAATTTAATTTATATAAATGCTTTGGCCAAAAATAAAATGATTAAAATTATGATAGATACTGGTTCAGAAAGTACATTAGTCTCGGAGAATTTTATTTTTAATACATTAAAACTATCAGATATAATAAAGATTCCAAAAAATTAAAATTATTGGTGCAAATAATAAGAAGTTGGGTGAAATTGATAAACTAGCCAATTTTAAAATTAATATTCTTAATAAAGAAATTAATATGCAAGGATTTATTGTCAAGGATTTATGTGTTGATATATTAATGGGAAATGATGAATTGGAAAAGAAGAAAGTAAAGATAGATTTTGAAAAAAAAAATGGTAACTTTGGAAGGGCAAATAATTAAATTTATGCAGAAAGATGAGGTGGAAGAAGGAATAAGAGTTGATAGGATATTATTAAAAGAAAATAATGATGTTTATGAAGAAGAAATGTATTTTGATGATAGGGAAATGTCCCAAAAGAATGTAAAGAATAATTATTGTAGTGAATATTTAAGGAATGGAAATTTTAAGCAGATGGATGCCTACGAGGCGGAGTGCGTAAAATTGGAAGCAAGGAATAATGAGTACATATTGAAGAATAATGTGATTTGTAAAGAAGAAGATATGATGAAAGTTTTAAATTGCCCTGAAGAATATAAATCAATAGTCATTTCCATATTGCAGCAACACAAGGGACTTGTCAATAAAGAAAATAGAATTGCACAAAATTATATCCATAGTATCAAAGTTAAAGAAGAAAAAGATTTTAAAACAAAATCATACCCAATACCATATAAATACAGAGAAAAAGTAAACAAAACAATTAATAATATGTTAGAAGATGGGATCATTGAGAAGGCAGACACACGTTTTATTAACCCCATAGTAGTAGTACGAAAAAGATCAGGTGAAATCAGGTTATGTTTGGATGCAAGGAATATTAACAAGATTACTGAAAAGCAATTTGAAGCACCAATGAGTATAGATGGAATATTAGGAAGAATTACAGGAATGTCATTTTTCACTAAAATCGATTTACAGCATAGTTTCTGGTTAATACCTCTAGAAAGAAAAAGTAGACAGTATACAGGATTTCAGATAGATGGAGTAGTATATCAATTCAAAGTAGTACCATTTGGACTTCAATCATCTTGCAGTGCTCTATGTAGATGTCTTCATGATATTTTGGATCAATATGAACATTTTGTAATTCACTACATTGATGATATCTTAATTTTTTCTAAAACGGCTGAAGATCATGAGAAACACCTAAAAATTATAATAAATAGATTAGACAAAGTTGGACTAAAAATAAATCAAGAAAAATGTACATTTTTTCAAAAAGAAGTAATATATCTAGGTTATAAACTTAACACTAAGGGAATCGAAATGGATCCAGAACGGACACAAGTCATTCAGGAATATAAAACACCACACAATTTAAGAACCTTAAGAGGATTTATTGGAATAATTAATTATTATAAAAGGATGATACCAGATCTAAGTATAAAAGAAATTCCATTACTTGAACTACTGAGAAAAGGTGTAAAATGGAGATGGGATCAGAGAAGAGAACTAGCATTCCAAGAAATAAAAAACATTTTTCTGTCAAATTTGAAAATATACTATCCTGACTATACACAGCCATTCATACTAAGAACAGATGCATCAATAGAGAGATTATCAGGGGTATTATTACAAATACATGATGGGGTCGAATACCCAATACAATTCATTTCAAGAATTACAAAGCCACATGAAAAGGGTTACTCAGTTTCAGAATTAGAACTAGCAAGTATAATACACTGTGTCACAAAATTAAGATTTTATTTGTTGGGTAATGAATTTACAATAGAAACAGATCACCAAGCTTTAACGTCTATATTAAATAACAAATATGGAAACAGTAGAATACATCGGTGGAGTCTAATACTTAGTGAATACTGCTTTGAAATCAAATACATTTCTGGAAAATCCAATATAGTGGCAGATGCTTTATCAAGGTTAGAAAATACATCACAAAAAGGGCAGCGAACAATAAAAATTGGATTAAATCAATTAGTAGAAAGTACTGGATTATATTCTAAAGAAGAAATTATAAGAGATCAGATCAATTTGAGTGAAAAACAAAAAGTCCTTAGGAAAGATGGAGTTTATTATAAAATAATAAATGGCATAGAAGTATATGTAATAACTAGAACTTTAGCAAAGAAAATATTGAAAAATTTACATAACAATTATATGCATATTGGTTCAAGAAAGCTATGGATGCTATTTAGGGACAATTATTTTGCAAAGAATGACATAAGTATAGCAAAAGAAATTACTACCCAATGCCCAATATGTCAACTAAACAAAGAAAAGAATTTCAAAGAAAAAACTTACTGATAGATCCATTTCATAGATAGATGGTAGATTTCTTTGTTGTGAATAAATTTGACATCATACTTGTTGAATTTTGTACATATGGAAATTGTTTGGTACCCTAAAAATCATAATTTGGGGTTAGATACAGAATTGATTGTGTAAATGTCTTTATAAAAAGTGTAAAACTTACCAATTTATATTGATGAAAGTTATTTTGAATGGAAATAATTCCTAGATTTTGTCTATAAATAAACAGAACACAATATAGATTATATTTTTAATTAAGGTTATATTTTATTCTCTGATAAAATCCATTCTCCATTTGACATGACAGTTTGACCATAGAATAGCCGAACTGTGATCCGTTGTTCTCTGTTTTGACATAGACAGCGAACAGGGATGTATTTAACACATTTTAAATAATAAAAAAAATTGAATTATTAATTTATTAAATTTAATAAGGTATGAGAAAATTAATATTTAAAAAAATAATAAGTAAATTATTTATTTTAAATATTATTTTTGGGGTATTGTGACGATTAAGGTTTATAGAAAATAATTTATAAGTTATATACTACATAATATTAGATATTTGGATGTTTTAAATAAGTTATATACTAGAGAATTTTATAAAAATTATTTATGTGAGGGCATTTTAAGAAATTAGCATATAATAATTGTAAAAAGTTGTATTTTAGTAGTTATGATTTTGTAGATATTTTTAAGTAAGCCATGTGACTAGGCAACACACTATACCCTCCATTCCTAAGTGTCATTTTAAGAATTTTACGAATATAAGTGGGGTTATATTGTTTGAAATGTGTATTTTATTAAATTAGAGTGTTAGTTACTAATTTGAATGTTTATTCTGATCTGAAAAGCCTAAATGTCAATAAAATTATTAATAGAAAAGAATGGAATTCTCTGGATCTCCGGAGATGGCCATGTTTGCGAAATGGTTTGTTCCAGAAAATTCAGGCATGTATTAAATAGAACATGATATCTTACGAGATGGTTCTAGAAATCCAAAAACATATAAATACCCGTGATTTGGATTCAAGATGGCAGTTTTTGAAGTTTTTAGTCAGAAGTCAGGCCAGTTTATTATTAAAGTTAGTAGAAAGACACAATTAGTTAGTGAAGTCAATTGTTCACAGTTTTAGTAAGTCAGTCAAGCAGTTTAATAAGAAATATGAAAGTTAGTTGGAGTCAGTGAATCAGGTACAAATAGTCGAATTGTTTAATATAGTGAGTTAAATGAAGATTAAAAATTATGCATATAATTAATGCACATTTATAATTATACACAAATAATTATTGAAGATTATAAAAGTATATTGGAAGAAATTAAATTATATTATGGTTAGAGATTAGTATAAATCAACTTATAATAATTGGATATTGGTATATTGAAAAGAAGAATAAATATAAATGCTGTTTGCTGGTTTGGTTGGTGGTGTATAAATGCTGGTGAAGAAAACTATATCTTAAATTGGTAGAAGCTGATAATTGGAAAAAGTAATTTCACAAAAAACAAGGATAACTGAAGTACGAAGACATTCAGTGGTGATTAGAATCTATATACTTAGTGGAAAACAGTTCATTTAGGCATTCAGTGAAAGAAAGGTACAAAATTTTGTTAATATAATTTAGTTAGTGTCATAACAATTTCAATTTTGAAGATAGTTTGTTTAAATTTTAGATTGTCTATAGAATTTAATTAGTTTTATAAGAATATCAGTTTAAAGATAGTTTATTTTAAATTTACATTGACTAGGTTAGATATATATGTGTGTTTCATAATAGTTATAATAAAGATAATTTAAAAAAGTACTTACAAGCTAATTCTTTGAGAACCGCGATAAAAACCCTATATATTATATTATTAAAAATACTCATTGCTCATCATTCAAAAAAAAAACACATCATAACAATATATATATATATATATATATATATATATATATATATATATATATATATATATATATATAAACTAAGGTACACTCGAAGAGTGGTGGGTTTTTCGGTCAAAGTGGAGAAATAAAAGACAAAGAAGATGGCTACTTCATCTATTTATTGAAGACGTTTCGCTTTCTGCTCAGAAAGCATCATCAGTTCATCTAAAAAGAACAATATGAAACCAAACATCCATAGAGAAGTTATAACCAAAGTGTGTTACCTTACAAAGACATGTAGCAGTCAGTGATGTTAAAAATATGAAAAAGCTTACAAAGCTGGACATTCAGAGTTAACGTTGTATATAACAATTAATTGAAACTAGGTAAAGTTTGCAATTTGATATAGATATATAGCTGCTAAGTTGTTAATTTATAGAAGAAATAGATTGTATAAATTGTTATGGATTTTAGTTTTAGATAGAAATAAAGAACGTTTTGTGAGTAAAGGTAAGAAAGAAGAATATTACCAAAATAAAACCTTTAGGTCAAATCATTCGAACTGTCGACATATAATAAATAACAAACTGCTAGAAACGACGGAATAAAAATTTGTGAACATGAAGATTTTATTGTATATAAAAGAATTTTGGTAACAATACACAAGTTGAAAATAAATACATAATGGCAAGAAAATAAATAAATTAGAGATCTACAAAATTACAAATTTGCCAAAAATTAAGCAAAGAAAGTAGTAGCAAAAGCTAAAGGTGAGGAGTATATAAAAGAAAATCTTAAATTGTTAAAATGGCGTGTTGTCAATTTTATGAAGTAGACGTGCCATACGGTAGAAAAATATAAGCGGTTAATTTAAAACAATGTGAAATCACATAAGAAAAAAATACAAATCCCAAAGTACCTCATTCGCAAAGAGACAATATTTTTTAGAATGAGTACAACGAAGAGCTACTAAGCAACCTTTTAATAATGACATAGATTTTGCCCAGTAGATGATATAACGCAACTTAAACTGAGGGAACAAGAAACGCACATAAACCACCTGACTAAGCAAGCAATAATGCGCACCTGGATGAGTAAACCTCTGCATGGGCGAAATATCAATAAGATCACCCAAGAATATATTGACAACACAGCGTCGAGTTGACATCAGGAAAGATGTTTTCCGAGACAGAGTGCTTTTTATTTGCCATTGGATTATTCCAACCAAAAATTACCTAAAATATATTGTTAATGATCCCCAAGTCCAAAATGACAAATGCCGATATGGATTCCAAGCCCAAGAAATCATCCAACATCTTACCGATGGATGCCAGGCATTTGTCGGTACTGATTATAAAGAACGTCATAACTCAGAAAAATTATCCACCATAGACTAGCTGACAAACTGGGATTTCTCCAAACCGACCATCTTCCTTATTATCAATACGTGCCTAAGAGAATGAAAATGAAACAAATTGAAAATGACAACTAAAAGCCATACTGCGACCGCACTGTTCTCACAGACCAACCAGTGGAACATAATAGACCGGGTCTTATACTAGTTAATAAACTAACTAGCAAACAACAATTATTGATGTGGCGATACCTAACTTCAATAATTTGCGTGTTAAATACAAAGAAACTATCGCCAGGTACAGAGATCTAAAAATACAAATTAGGAGACAATGAAGAGTGGAAAGTACCCAGACAGTACCTATTATTCTATCTACTACTGGTGTTATTCTCAAAAACCTCCTTAAAACCAAAAAAAAGCTGGGTCTAAATAATCTACATAAGATCATGAAAAAGCTATGCTACTCTCGACGTCCGGATGCGTTCATAAATTTTTGTGAGATAAATAGGCGTTACCTAGTTCTCGATAACATGGAAAGAGTCCGACCAGAACTCCATTCTTTTGATACCGTAGGTATTTGAAATGAGTGAATTTTCCCTTTAGAAGCAGTGTGAGGCGTATGGCAAAATTTGAAATACTAATAATACTTAAAAGCAAACTTAATAGAACAGAATACCGCATGAACCACCACAAATCATATATCCAATGCATGAAACTACCACGTACAGAAGCAGGGAGAAGAACGGGTTATTTTGGAAATATCACCCATGACTTAAAGACAAACAAACCAGCGAAAAAACAAGACAAAAATATAGAGAGCAGAATTAGACCGGTGATGCGGAGCGGAAGTAATGTGTCTTACGAAAAAAGATGCATGAAATAAAAAATAGAGATACAACCGAAGGAGAAAACATAGTAAATTTTATTATTGCACAAAAACTGAGATGGTTTGGACACACACAAAATGAGAAGAAGACGTGGACAGATTCGATTTAGTTAGAAGGATCGAATTGTTTTGTAAATTCCCTTTGTCCGATTCTTCTCGATCTTCGATGGTAATACACTAAAATGTTGAAGTCGTGGAGCAAAAATTATAGTGTTATTGACAGCTACTAATAATTACACTATAGATGTTGGTTAGGTAACTTTCTATAATAAACTGCGCTCAAATGAGCTTAAATCCCCAATTTATAATTTCACAAATAATGTATACCTCAGCACAGAGGTTAATGCTTATATCATACTAATAAACTTTGAACTATGAGCTTACAATACAATTTAATGGTTTTTGTGCTTTTATTTATATCCACTTAATAATTAAAGTGTTATTATAAATAAAAATTAGTGAACTTATTGGAGAAAATCTGTAAGTAATTTTAATCTAATTAGATACTTACTTCACAACAAGTTCATATTGTTTATATTACCTGATGTCATTAAAAAACGAAAATAGATGATGTTAATAGTCCAGGGGCGTCGAGGCCACAAATGTTATTGACATCATATAAAACTTCTTCATATTCTGTAGCGTTAATCAATTCAACTCCAAAATTCCCATCCAAGAAACAAGCTATTTTATATAATGCTCTGGAAAACGCCAAACTTGAGGAATATCTACTTGCACTGGGAAAAATTATAGAACCAAGATATTATTTTTTCATCACGGATTTTAAATCACCGTATTTGTATTTACTAGTGAAGAATTAGTAGAAACTGTCATGAATGCTGACAACGGAAGAATAACTATCAATCAACAAATAATTTATGCTCGACGCTTAATTACACCAAATGAAAGATTACTGATCTCTAATGTTTGCCCTAGTATTCCTCACACTTTCATACAATCTGAACTTAAAAAGTTAGGCCTCAATTTATTAACTCCAATTAATTTTTTACGAATAGGTACAACAAACCCAGAATATAGACATATACTGAGCTTTCGAACACATACATTTATCTCTCCCTTAGAAGCTACATTAATTCCTCCCTCAATTGTCATAAACCACGAACTAACATCTTATCGTATTTTCTTATCTTTAGAAAAACAGATGTGTTACTATTGTAAACAATCTGACCATTTTGTAGCAAATTGTCCATCCTGTACAAATCCAAATCGAAACTTTACAACAGTGCCAACTACTACTATAAATACAGTAGTTAATACTCTTCCACATAACGTCCCGATCACATCAGCATCTTCAGCGAATTCCTTTTCCTTACAATCCTCGACTATACCTTCTTTATTAACTACACCAATATTAACTGCATCCCAAATATCACCCTCAACATCATTCCCAAGTTCTCAAACTACATGCATAGATACAAATATAACAACTACCCAGTTATCAACAACACCTAATGTTTCACAACCTCATACATCAATCCCAAACTCTTCCTCAACACTATCATACCCTATCAATAGCTTATCAATAGATACCACTGATACACTTGAAATAACTAATACACCTAGTGAAGAAGTAAACACAGCTAAGCGCAGCCTTAATGAAATTTTAACCCCATCTTTACAAGAACCTAAAGAAAATTTTACAAAACCAATCCAAAACTATTGATAATTCTGAGACTATTGCTAATAGTAAGGAATCCGTAAAAGTTTTTATTACTAATAAACTTATAACACCGATATTAAATTTTGAACAACTAACTGATTTTTTTAAAAATGCTTTAGGATCTCCAGATAAATTGAGTCTATCTAAAACTTATACAGAAGACACATTAGGCTTACTTAATCTGTTAAAAGAGATCTATCCTCACAGTATATAAAAAAAATGAAATCGCGATGTACTAAAATAATTAATTCAATTACTCGATAACTAAAACTTCAGCTCGATAGCGACTCCTCCATAGAACCTTCTACATAAGCTCACGTTCAAGTCTATTTTACAGTGGAATTTGAACGGTTATTATACCCGTTTAGAAATGTTACAATTAATAATTGCTCAAAATTCAATGCTTCTATAATTTGTCTACAAGAAACTCGTTTTAAAAATAACAAAATTCATAATTTTTGAAATTATACAAGCGTATCTAAAATTAGGCAAAATCAAGAACATGCCAGTGGTGGAGTTTCAATTTTTATCGAGAATTCCTATGAATATTGCAGTATTCCTCTAATAACAAATTTAGAGGCTGTAGCGGCGTGCTTAGTAGGTCCACTAAAAGTTAACATCTGCAGTCTTTATATCGCACCTAATTCTGATACAAGTATAACAGATATCTTTTATGTCAGATTCCTACACCTCGAATTATACTGGGAGATTTTAATGCACATAATTCATTATGAGGCCCAAAAAAATTGACAAAAATGGGGAAAAAAAATAGAAAATATCGTAAATAATTTCAATTTAAATCTACTTAATGACGACAGGAATATTCGATATAATGCAGCAACAGGAGAGTTTTCAGCAATTGATTTGTCAATTTATGAACCAAACTTGCAACCTAGTTTATCGTGGGACACTTAACCTGATCTATATGGAAGTGATCACTTTCCCATCTTAGTTAACAATCTGTCGTACCATAAGCACAATACACACATCACCAAATGGTCCCTAAATAAAGCCAACTGGACAATGTTCTCAACATTGTGGAAGTGATCACTTTCCCATCTTAGTTAACAATCTGTTGTACCATAAGCACAATACACACATCACCAAATGGTCCCTAAATAAAGCCAACTGGACAATGTTCTCAACATTGATTTCTTCATCAGCTATGAATCTTATAGAAATGTTAGACTCAGAACAAGATATTAACGAGAAAACATTATTTTTCAATAAAGTCATAATTGATACAGCGAATAAATTCATTGGAAAAACAGCATTTTATCCAAAACATTCACCTGTACCGTGGTGGAACGATGCGTGCAAACAGGCAATAAGGGAATCTAAATCGGCTTTTAATAGATATAAACGATATTAAACTACTGAAAATCATTTGGAATTTAAAAGAGTAAGAGCTAAATGTAGATTTATTATTAAAAAAAGCAAGCAAGAGTCATGGCAACAGTTTGTTTCAGAAATCAATAGATCTACTTCAATTGGTCAAACATGATTAAAAGTATATCTGGAAAAAATTCACAACACCCTATAAAGTACTTAATAAAAGACAATCAGACATTTACATCCGAATGCAATATATCTGAAATAATGTCAAATCAAGATTGTACCGCTTCTATTGATGAAAGCTATTCAATAGAATTCTTAAATAAGAAACGATTTGAAGAAAATAAAGGAATACCTATAATCAATGACACTTCATCAATAAACAATCCTATAAGCTTGACTGAACTTATTGAAACTCTTAACTCCGTTAGAAATACTAGTCCAGGACCAGATAATATAACTGTGCTTTTTCTACAGAACCTACCACTAGTAGGCCAAAAACTATTATTGCAACTATTCAATTTTATATGAATCAATAAGGTATTTCCACACATATGGCACTTGTCAATCATAGTTCCAATACACAAACCAGGTAAACCTAAATTTGAAGCAGAATCTTATAGACCAATCTGTCTCACGAATGCAATGTGTAAATTGCTAGAAAAGATCATTGACAATCGACTCATGTGGTATATTGAATATAAACATCTTATTATACCCGAACAAAGTGGATTTAAAAAAATAGATCAACATTAGATAACTTAATATCATTGGAATCAGAAATTCACGAAGCATTTATATGTAATCAAGAATGTTTAGCCATATTCTTTTATGTAAAAAAGACTTTTGATATAGTATGGCCCTTCGATATTTTAACCACACTCCATAATTGGAAGCTTCACGGTAACATGTTTGCTTTTATTTCAAACTTTCTACGGCAACGATATTTCCAAGTTCGAATCAATAACCATTTGTCTGAATCTAAATTACAGAAAAATGAAATTCCACAGAGATCTAATCTAAGCGTAGCACTATTTTTGATTGCTATTAACAATGTTGTGTCGTATTGCAATGGCACAATTAAAACTTTTTTGTATGCTGATGATCTGGTAATTCTAGCAAGAAATAAAAACATATTATCTGCTCATAATCGTATTGCTGCAGCTCTTATGTCGATAGAATCGTGGTCTTACAATATTGGGTTCCAGTTTTCCACCACAAAACCAAAAGCTATACATTTTTCACGAAAATCAAATCCACAAAAGCTCCCAAATCTATTTTTAAACAATTCTCCTATAGAATATACAAAAGAAAAATTCCTAGTGATGCAACTGGACTCAAAATTAAGTTGGACAAGTGATATACACTCGCTAAGAGTATCGTGTGCAACAAAGTAAGTAAGTAAGTAAGTCTGTAAACAAAGAAAGCTTGAATATCTAGGCCATATATTGAGACACGATAAGTACCGTCTACTGCAATTGATTGTCCAGGGAAAAATAGACAGTAAGCGAGGGCTAGGCAGGAGAAGACACTCATGGCTCCAAAATCTGAGGAAGTGGTTCGGGCTCACATCGGTCGAACTATTCAGAAGCGCCGAAAACAAGATCAGAATTGCCATGTTAATAGCCAACGTTCTCAACGGACAGGGCACTTGATAAAGAAGAAGAAGAGTATCGTATCAAGCTGGACTAAACATTATGAAATCTGTATCACATAAAAATTGGGGAGCAAATTTTACAACTCTAATAAATTTATATAGAGCTTTAATTAGATCAAAACTGGACTACGGATGTGTTGTGTATAACACCGCAAACCAAGCATTGCTTAAAACTTTGGATACTCTTCAGAGTTCAGCCGTTAGACTTGCTCTAGGAGCATATTGCACCAGTCCTGTGGACAGTCTACTCTGTAAAGCTGGAGAGCCACCCTTAAACCTAAGAAGAAAATACTTAACTCTGTCGTATGTCTCGAGTATAAAATCTAACCCAAAAAATCCAGCTCTTCATCATGCTGCTGCTAACAGGTTCCAGGAGGTCTATCGAAAAAGAAATAGGGGTCCTGTACCTTTCTATGAACGAGCTAATAGATACTTATTCGATTTTAATATTGAGCTACCTCCATTTATCCTATCTTTGAAATAAATTTATGTTTTCCTTGGGTTGTTCCCTCTCCGCTTTGTAACCTTAAACTTACAGCATATAACAAAAATAACGTGATACCAAATTTTTTTAAAACATACTTTCTCCATCATCCCATGAACATTCCATCTATAAATTGTCTCCTAAGACAAGTATTTTTACAGCAGAACTATTTGCCATCAATAAGGCCCTAACCTATATTCTAGAAAAAAAACTTCCCAAATCTCTTATAATATCTGATTCACTTAGTTGTCTGACATCAATTTCCCAGATTTATCTCTCTCATCCAACATTACAGTAGATTAAGTTAATTTTATACCGTATATACCAAAACAATTTGACAGTAGAGTTCCTCTGGGTACCATCAAACGTTGGAATAGATGGTAACGAAAAGGCAGATAGTCTAGCTAGGCCCGCAGTAACCAATACAGCCGCATCAGTGGGAAATATAACGGTGCATTTGGATTTAAAACCTTACTTAAAATCAAAATTGCACGATGTTTGGCAAAACCAATAGAATAGAAGCACCAATAAATTGATACAAATAAAATCTTCCGTCCTTCTATGGAACTTCTGGCCTTCAAAGCGACAACATCAAGTCCTAATAACACATCTCAAATTAGGACACTCTTCTACAACACATGAATACTTGTTGAAGAAAGAACAGGAACGAGTGTGTTTTGTTTGTGAATGTAAAGTGACAGTGAAGCACATTTTGATTGACTGTCCAATATACTCAGTTGAAAGACTATATCATCACATTCCAAAAACAGTAAAAGAACTTTTAGGAGAATCTAAATACGTAGCTGACTTGATAGAATTCTTGAAAACTATAAACTTTTTCAATAAAATTTAACAATTTAATTTAACATTAATCAATAAATTTGAAATTTAATTTTACATCAATAATTAAAATATATATTGTATACATTATTATGTAATTGATATTTTGTATATGCCTATGTATGTCTTTATCATCTTTGTATTTGTCTTATGCTAATATCCCTAAGTGGTTGAAGCAAAATAAATAAAAAAAAAATACAATTTAATCTAGGCCATTATTGTAACACTTAGGAAGTTCAATTTGACAATATATTATACGGCAATTTATTAAGTTGCAGGTTAATGGACGCACAATATTCCACAACTCACAACTAACGGTTTTCACAATATTTCAATTATACACGGTGAAACTATAAAATTTTAAGAAGTTAAGATTAATGTGAGACTACAAATTAAAGGATTAATTTGTGATTGAATATATTGGTCATTATATAAAAGAAACAGACAACCAATGGAAAATATCTAAATGCATATAAAATATAAAATAATAATAATATAACAATAATCACTAATTCACTTGGTTTTTAAATTATTATCTTACCCGAGCAGTGCTACCTATAATTTGAATATTTAGAATTTATGATTCAGCTGAACTATCTAATTCAAATCTAAGCTCTTTAAGTGAAACTGATCTAGAAGGACTTTCTCTAAAGTTTTACTTAAATTTGGTTGTGATACTGTATGTCTGAGAGGTTCTGGATGAGGTTGGATGCAAGAACCTTGATGCCTTTGTTTTCTGGCCCTCTTGGAGTTTTGAGTATATCTGACGACCTTCCACATAATGACAATCAACATAACAATAAATATAGTGACTAGTGTCGTGGTTACATGAGGAATCCACTAATGTTTAGCAATGGTTTTTTACGTGTTTTCGGATATATCTTGGTCAAACTGCTCTGCTCATCTCCCGGAATGTCTATATTATGTCTGGGAATGTTGATCCGCTTTTTATCTAGGAGATTCATGTAAGTACCCCCTTATTTCATTTTTTTGTAGTTGCCTCAATCGAATCCCCTGGCCATTCACTTATACACGGCCCAGCTACTCCAAATAAAACCTGAGAGCCGTTCACATAAGTTTATTTTGCTTGCTTTCTGTCCCCCAATTTTCAACCCCCATAATAATATCCTATGTGGTAGGCAAAATATTTCGTTACCTATCCCGGAAAGGACAATATCGTTCGAGTAGCGTCAAATAAAACTTCCACTAGCATCATCAAACGTGGATTCAACAATATATGCCCACTCCCTCTAGATGATTGAAAGGAGCCTTTCAAGGTGAGGAGTAGTACACAAATTGCTCGAAGTATTTGTGTAGCGCCGTTCCTGAATTGTTGCCCTTCACTCCTCCACCGGACGAGTCAAAAAAACCAATCAAGGGACACACAGTGACTAATTCATCTCTAGACATTAAGTGTGACAGACGTAAATAGTTTTGTTTTGTATAACCAGTTTTTATATCAATATAGCCATCAAACCACGTCTATTAATTATTTATTAATCATTAAAAATTCAATTTAATTCTTTCCATTGCGGATATTAAAGAATAACCATAATTATAATAAAAGTAAAATTTAAAAACCATTATTCCCGCAAAGGTGCATCGTAAAATATATCCTGTATGTATACACGCTTTTTAACAAAATTATTTCCAAATCCATTGTCTTGTGTAATATTTAATACTAAATGTTTTTACACTAAAATGTTAACACAAGTTATTCATCTTAAAAACTAACTTGTCTATTTAGAGATTTGACGTAAACAGCCAACTTTTCTAAAAGAAAAAGTTACCCAAAATGAGATTTAAATTAACATCGGATGATAAACAAAAAAGGTATTCCAAAATGAACAATATCACTGTTTTTGAATATTGTTAATATTTTTTTATTAAGTATAAAAATTAGTATTTATTTGAGTCCCGACCTGTAAACATCGATACGAATTAGGCGAAAGTTTATAGTGGTGATTAAAAACGGGCTCCGGCCGCATTTTTACCATCATTATCGTGTGTCAAGTGAATATACTATTTATAAACTATTTTTTTTTTTTATTTTAACTTTAACGTGCTCGGCTACTATGGCCACTTACACAGGTACTATAACATGAATTTTCATTACACAAACATTAAGTGTTACATTAGGAATATGTTACAATAATACGGAATGATAATAATATGTTATACAATGTCTAAATTAAAATCTAATTATATTTTTTGATATGTGTTCATCTCTAAGGAATTGTAGCACAGTTTTTATTTGGTCAGGGTTGTTTAGGATATCTCGTACTTCACTTTTGAGTTTGTATTGTAATCTTCTGGCCGAATGTTGATGGCATTCAGTGAGAATATGTTTGATTGTCAAATATGATTGGCAGATTTGACAAGAGGGACGGATGCTAGAGGACATTAGGTAGCCGTGTGTGAGTTTTAAATGTCCTATCCGAAGTCGTCTTATCACAATGAGATCTCGTCTTGAGAGCGCTGAATAGTCAAATGTAGGCTGACTGGTTATTGACGGTTGTATTTCGTGTAAGATCGAACGGTTAGAGTTCCAATGCTGCTGCCAAAGGAGTCTGGTTCTTCTTTTAGTATATGATTTTAGGTCCTTACAAATTTGAATTTTATCGGTGATTTCAGGTGATGCTGTAGCAAGTTTACCATAGTGATCTGCAGTTTCATTGCCTTATATACCAATATGAGATGGCAGCCAGATTATGGTAACTGTTATGTTTTGGGACAAGATAATTTGGTAAGAGTCTAGGATCTTTTGGACGATTGGATGATCAGTAAATAGATTTTTGATAGAATGGATTGATGCTAAAGAGTCTGTGCATATGGCAACCTGCTTATTAGGTGGAGATATATGGTTAAAAGCTTGCAATATACTAATTAATTCGCCAGTATGAACGCTGCTGACGGTGGTATAAGTGATGGCTTAATTAGTGAATGAGAGGTTGTAACAGAGCAGCCTACTTGTGTGTCATTTCTTTAGGCATCCGTGTATAATATTAGGTTGTATTTATTTGTATCTATAATGTCTTTAAATGCATTTATAATGATCTCTTTCGGATGTTTATTTTTATCGAAGTTGGTGAGCGAGGTGTTAAATTTGGGCGTGGACATGATCCAAGGAGGAGATGGAGGGAGATAAAGAGGAAGGGTATGTGTAAGAGAGATATCATTAAGTGTCTGTACTAAAATTAGTGGAATAGGTTTTATTGGTGGTAAGGAATTGGTATTGTGTAAATTATACGTGGACATTACAAATAAGGGATGCAGTGGATTAGAGGGGTTAGCTGATACCGATGCTGCATAAGAGAGTAGCAGGTGTTTTCATCTTATAGAAAGAGGAGGTTCGTTAGCTTCGCAATAAAGATTATCTACAGGACTAGATCGAAAAGCGCCAATACAAAGACGAAGGGCTGTGTTGTGAATTGAGTTTAAAAGGTTAATATATGTTTTTAAAGCAGATATATATATATATATATATATATATATATATATATATATATATATATATATATATATATATATATATATATATATATATATATATGTTCGGATAAGTTTCCGCGGTCAGATAAATGAAAATTACTGAGTTCTCGGGAAGAACCGCGTTGAGAATTTAAAACTCGACGTTTCGGCACCCATTTTGGAGCCATTATCAAGAGGGATACGGTTCGGTTCGTGTTCGGGGTCTCAATCTGCCTACTCCCCTCACTCGAGACGTACCAGTATCGTGTTCTATATTGCAAGAACTGTCTCTCGGCACTGAGGTCTCAATCTGCCTACTCCCCAGTGTCGAGTGACAACCGGTCTTAAGATTCCTTGATGTTCTTATTCAGAAAAATCCACCTCACAGTTTTTCCTATTCCGTGTACCGGAAACCCACTCATACAAACCGCTATCTCAATGCCCAGTCACATCATCACCCCGCCCAACTTAATTCAGTCATCAACACTCTTATTTCCCGTTCCATAAGACTTAGCGACAACAATCACAGGTCATCCGAAATCAATTCAATAAGACAAACACTCCTACAAAACGGCTACCACAAAACCCAAATCAATAGAAGCATTCAAAAACTTCTAAACCCCATTCCATCCAAAAAAGAAACCTTGCCGCCGGATCAACCCAAAATCTTTCTACCTTTTATTAAAGGTGTCACTGACAAGATCAGTAGAACTCTTATCCCTCTTAATATCAAAACCATCTTCACCACTCACTCCAAATTGTCCAATCTCGTTAGATCCGTAAAAGACCAAATCCCCAATGAAGACCATGGTGTCTACGAGATAGCTTGTTCCAGTTGCCCACGTACATACGTAGGACAGACAAACCGACGAATCCATAACCGTATTTACGAACATTCTCTATCAGTCAAACATTCCGATACCACTTCAGCCCTAGCCCAACATCATATTCAGACAGGTCACAAAATAGATTTCGAAAAAGCAAAAACCATCGCTCCCATCCGCTCATTAAAAGCGAGAATCATTCGTGAAGCTATCGAAATCGAAAAACGGCCTCACAGCTTGAACACGCGCGATGACGCGAAACGATTGCCGGCAACATGGCGACCCCTTCTTCAGCGACCTCCCGCCCACACCGCTCAGGCCACGTCAGTTCAGACCACGTCAGCGCATACCGTTCCCGCGCATACAGCGAGTATAAAAGCAGCCACACAGGGTAAGACCGGTTGTCACTCGACACTGGGGAGTAGGCAGATTGAGACCTCAGTGCCGAGAGACAGTTCTTGCAATATAGAACACGATACTGGTACGTCTCGAGTGAGGGGAGTAGGCAGATTGAGACCCCGAACACGAACCGAACCGTATCCCTCTTGATAATGGCTCCAAAATGGGTGCCGAAACGTCGAGTTTTAAATTCTCAACGCGGTTCTTCCCGAGAACTCAGTAATTTTCATATATATATATATATATATATATATATATATATATATATATATATATATATATATATATATATATATATATATATATATATATATATATATATATGACAACGATAATCTAGCTTGGAGCGTATTAGTGATCTGTATATTTTAAGAAGTGAGTTTTCGTCAGATCCCCAATAATGATGTGATAGAGTTTTTATTATGTTAAGTCTTATGCTCGTTTCTCCTTTTATTGCAAATATATGTTGCTTCCAAGTTAGTCGTGAGTCAAACGTTAATCCGAGAATTTTGCATTGTTTAACAACAGGAAGAGGGATATTGTTGTTCAAAATAAGCGGAGATGGAGAAGGGGGACGTCTACTAAAGTTTATAATTTTAGATTTTTCATAAGATAAAGATAACCCCATGTCACTAGTTTTTTTTTAAAGTGTGTCAACAGCAGTTTGAATAAGCTTCGAGGTGGTAGAAGAGTTTTGTCCATGACAGTAAATTACTAGATCATCAGCATACATGATATGTTTAATAGGGGAAATGAGGTGGGAGCATAAATCACTTATTGCTAGATTAAAAAGTGTAGGACTTAGAATCCCTGAGGTACGCCATCAGTTTGAGTATGAGTAAAAGATAAAATACCGTTGACAGAGACTCTAAACGATCTAGAAGATAGAAAATTTCGTATGAAGTTAAATATATGACCATTAATATTAAGAAGGATAAGTTTGTTTAATATACATTGCCTACTTATAGTGTCAAAAGCACCTTTAATATCAAATATGGCAGCTACGACTTCTTGCATATTGTTTAAGGCCTCTGATATATGAGTTTGGAGGATTACAAGGTTGTCTTGGGTTGAACGGTTCTGACGAAATCCTGACTGTTCACTAGCAAGTATCTTATGTTTTTCAATGAACAATAGGAGTCTTTTATTAATCATTTTTTCGAATATTTTGCACATCGTACAAGTTAGTGATATAGGCCTATAAAAGTTGGCCAAGGAACGTTCTAGGTTCGGCTTTTTAATGGGTATTACGATAGAGGTTTGCCATTGATTGGAAAATTGGTTAGATGACCAGATTAAATTATACATCTCAAGTATTTTGAGTAGGCTACAGTTTGAGAGCTTTTTAATTAATATGTAAGGAATGTCGTCAGGACCAGCGGCATTGTTTTTACAAGTTTGAATAACTGATACTAGTTCTTCAAAAAGAAAGGGAGAATTAAGATGTGTGATGTCCATTATTGTTTCGGGTGAGGAACAGGGTGGGGCGTTAGGTAATGGTTTTCGTAAGGAGGTATCTATTTTACTTTTGAATTTAGTGTCGAAGTGCGTTGCTAGGGTTTCACCGATTTCTTGATTGTCAGTGATTGTAGTGTTATTTACAGCAATACTAGAGATTTTGAGGTTGGTGTTGTTTCCTTGGATTGGCCTAATCTTTTTCCAGAGATCCGCTGGATTGGTGCTTGAATTAATAGAGGATACATATTCTCTCCAAGATGATTTTTTACTTTGTTTTATAATAAATCGGGCTTTGGCTCTGGTTTTCTTTAGTTCAATGAGATTCTTCAGATTTTTGTTTTTACGGTAATTTTTAAGAGCTAATTTTTGTTGTTTAGTTTCAGTTTGGCAAGATGTATTTCACCAAGGTACTGCCTATCTTTTATGGGAAATACTATTTTTGCCTATGTGCAAATTTGCAGCTTTAAGTATGGAATCTGTGATTAATAATAGATTATTGTTAATATTGTCGGATAGGGATAGAGGAGGTAAGGTGTTATCTGTTTGTGAAGTATAGTCTATCCAATCGGCATTTTTTAGTCGCTAAAACTAAGATCTATCGCCGAAAATGTCCCAGAGGAAAAGTTCAGATGCGTATTAGAGCCTGTATTTAGTAGACAGGAGCCTGTGCAATTGATAACGTTTTCTATAGTTTTACCCTTGCCATTAGTGTGGTTTGACCCCCACAGTAAGTTATGAGCATTGAAGTCACCTACTAGAATATATTGAACGGGGAGCTGATAGATAAGATTTAGAATTTCAATTTCTTTAAGGGGGCAGTTAGGAGGGATGTATACACTGCATATCGTAAGTTTATTAGGTTACGGCGATAGCCTCGAGTTCCGTGGTGATGAGAAGATGGGATGAATATATTTCACTTGAAATAAAAATAGATGTCCCACCACTGGCTCTGTCACAATTAGTTCTGATATAATGATATCCTTCGAACTTTTTTAGTGTGGGAAGCTTAGATATTTTTGAGTTCGTTTCTTGTAGACATATGATATCGGGTTGTTTTTCTGTCACTAGTTGTTGGATTCTTTCAATACGGGAAAAGAACCCATCGCAGTTCCATTGGATTAAATTGAAGGTGAATCTTGAGTTGAAGGGGTAAGGAGCAACTGAGATGGTTATTCTGGCTGTTGGGAGAGAAGGGTTTTGGTTTCATCATCGGTTAGGAGTTCAGATGAGACGCTGATATTATTAGAGTCATCTGGGTTTAGCTGTCTTTTGATTTTCTTTTGAAGTCTCGTAAGTCGATTTTTAAGGGATCTTTCCTTAGTTTCTGAATGGAGAACTGTAAAAACAAAAGCTTCATTAAGTGGACTAGGATTACCATGTGTATTTTCTAGGAAAGCAATAAACTGAGTCTCGGTCAAAGTTAGACCAGATGAATTATTTTTATAAATGGCCGCTACGGTTTGTAGTGAACTAACTGTTAGATTATGTTTCTCTGATTTTGTAGTTTTTGTTTTTTTCTTGTGAGGTTTGGAGACAGTGTTTGTTTTTGTGGATAACGGAGGAAGCATTTGGTTAGACGCTGGTTCGGGTGTACTTGCTGAAGACAATAGAGAAGGAATATCAGAATTGCTGTCTGTTGATATAGCTCTTTTTTGTCCTTGTGTGGGTGGAATTGATGGGTGTATAGTTTCAGTATCTATTTCAGTGTGGGTTTCTGTGCAATTTGAGGTAGTTAGGTCTGATTGAACAGGAGTGCTTACGTCAGAAATTATATCAGTAATTTCAGATGTAGAGGGCTCTAGATGGGGTAGTTCAGTTTGAGAAAAAGAAGTTGGATTATTGGTACATGAGTCAGCTGTATGTCAGACCTCTTTACATAAAAAACAATGCAATTTATCGGTAGAAATAAATATTCTATAAGGTATAAGGTTTTTGTATGTAATAACGAAGTTTCTATCTACTGAAAAGTTCTCCTTATCGGGGATAATATACGTTACTCTTCGGAAGCTCATTATGTGTGCATAACCTTCTCCAAGTGCACCACATTTCACAAATGACACAGGAGAGATCAGCTGTAATCCAATATCTTTAAGGGTGTTCTCAATTATGGAATGTGGAATTGAAGGAGATACGTTAAATATAAGAAGGCGTTTGGCTGGGGTGATAAGTCTTCTGATGGGAACTACTGTAGAGTTGATAGAGATATTTTAATGTGTTTTTAGAAGGTTATCGACAACTGTAGGCGAGGAAAGATAAATACAGATGCGGTTATTTGGGATACGTGATGCAAAGGTTTTGTTTTTTGGGATAAAAATGTCCCCTATAGCTTTAACATAGTCAAATAAAACAGTATTTGGAATAGCGTGCATTAAAATGGCTTGCTCCTTACGTGGGAAAGTAGGAGGTGGAGGTTTGGATAAAGTAGCAGCGACATATGATTTCATGGGGAGGACTTGTGGAGTTGTGAGGTTTTGATTTGAGTTCATTTTTGTGAGTGTTCCTGGATACCAAAAACACTTCACTTAATTTTTAGTATTGCAACAGTCGTCCTAGTAGGACACTGTGGATAAAATAATAGGAATATAACAGTTACCTGTATCTGCAGTTTTCCTTCAGTTGAATATAATAATATTATAGTCCAATAATAATCGCTGTTTCCATAACACACAAAATAATTGGAATTATCACATAATTATAACTATAAGAACTGGTTTGTAAACTGGTAGAAATCGAGAAGGTAATTAAGACTATACCGTTAGGGCAAGGTAATGTTTACTCGTTGGCTACCTGAATGGGAATCTTGAATACTAGTTAATTGTAATATAACTATTAAATACTGTTTAATATACACACAATTATTAAAAACTAATAGGAAAACTTTTAATTATCAAGTTTAACTTTGACAGTTATTTGACAATGATGATATAAACTATTTAAAAATTAAAATATACAGTTTTAACAATTAAAATGAGTGCTATACCAGATTTATCGGTGAGTGTTCCTTTTTATACTGCTACTGTAAATGGTCAAATAATAAATGCTCAATATCAGCAACAGCAAATTCAACCAGAATGCCCAAATGTCTTTTTTCCACAAAATTTACAACCCAATTCAGCACAAATTTTAAACAACCCACCAACGAAAATATATTATGTTCCTAATCAAGTACTATCACAATCTTCCTTAAACTGTCAATACAATCCTAAAATAAATCCCATATTATCTACACCTCAAAATGAAGCTTATGATTCTATTGAGATGACACATACATTACAAAGTGAAGAATCTTCAGGGGAAATCAGCGACATTGAGTCATCGGACATCCGTGAATGGCAAACTAAACAACATATTAACAAAAAACGCAAAATAATCCTCCGACACCAACAGAAAATAAAGACACGGTAGTAACCAGTAATAAATTTCAGATTCTGCAAAATAAAAA
Source organism: Diabrotica undecimpunctata (assembly GCF_040954645.1). Classification (NCBI taxonomy): domain Eukaryota; kingdom Metazoa; phylum Arthropoda; class Insecta; order Coleoptera; family Chrysomelidae; genus Diabrotica; species Diabrotica undecimpunctata. Next base: position 128,252 of record NW_027311973.1, on the reverse strand, counting down.
CGAAAACGATAACAATAACAGTACAGAAAATACCAACGAAACTCCAGCAACCTCTAAACTTCCACCAATTTTTATATATTGTGTTACTGAATACAATAAAATGGTTAATAACCTATCGCAAGTAACAAAAACAGAGACATTTTATTGCACAGCATTAAAAAACAACACGATAAAGATAAATTCCCGGGACTCAGAAACATACCGAAAACTGGTAAGACATTTAAACAGAAAAAAAATTGTGCATCATAAGTACCAAATGAAAGAGGATAGAGCATACAGAGTTGTAATTCGTAATCTACATCATACAGTGCCCATTAATATAATAAAAAGCGAAATAGAAAAACATGGACATTTAGTACGCAATATTGTAAATATAAAACACAGAGTAAGTAAGAACCCTTTAATGATGTTCTACGTCGATATAGAACCTAATCGAAATAATAAAAAAATATATGAAATTCAATTTATAAACAACGCAAAAATAGTTCTTAGACACTCCATGCCCAATAATATGAAAGAACAAATTTTTAGATGCCATAACTACAAAGCACCAGGCTTCGATATGATCACTGGGCTAATAATAAAAAAATTACCGAGAAAAGCAATTGTTCTACTAACAATGATATATAATAGTATCATAAGATTAGCCTACTACTCGATTAATTGGAACTTCACACAAACAATTATGATTAGTAAACCAAATAAACCACCAAATATTACTACTTTATATAGACTAATTAGCTTACTTCCAATAATGTCAAAAATCTTAGAAAGACTTCTACTCCAAAGATTCTCAGAAGACATCGAAATTAATTCAGTGATCCCAACACACCAGTTTGGTTTCCGCGAAGCCCATTCAACTCTACAACAGTGTCATAGGATTGTTAAAAACATTAATGTATACCTCGAAGAGAAAAAAATTTGCATTGCTGCCTTCCTGGATATAGAACAAGCCTTCGACCGTGTTTGGCATGACGGTCTCCTGTATAAACTTAAGTCATCATTTCCCACTCCTCACTATCTACTCTTAAAATCATACCTCACAGAACATCACTTTGAAGTCAGATTCCTTACAGAAACCTCTCATTACTATCCCACAAAATCCGGTGTCCCTCAAGGAAGTGTCCTGGGTCCCCTCCTGTACCTCATATACACTGCTGATATCCCAACAACAAATACGACCACAGTAGACATGTTCGTAGATGACACCGCCATAATATCAATCGATGATGACCCCCAAGTGGCATCAGGAAACCTTCAAATACACATGAATCTACTACAAGACTGGATGAATAGATGGAAAATCAAAGTTAACCATACTAAGTCTAATCAAATTACATTCACCAACAGAAACATCATATGTTCGAGAATCAGACTGAACAACATATTACTACCAGTAAAAACTGAAGTCAAATACCTGGGAATGACACTTGATCAAAATCTCACTTGGAAAGCACACATCTTGGTAAAAAAAACCAAATCAACATGAAAATACGTCAAATGAATTGGCTAATAGGATGAAAATCACAGTTATCTACAGATAATAAACTACTCTTGTATAAGTACATTATAAAGCCTATATGGACATACGGAGTGCAACTATGGGGCTGTGCAAAGCCTTCTAATACAAAAATCATTCAGAATGACTCTGGTATACCGTTCGTTGAAGACAAAATCAGCAGACTAACAAGAAATTATTTAAAACATCTGCCAGCCCACCCCAACTAGGAAGCAAGACAACTACCTACTAAAACCATTTTTGACCATAATTTTATTATATATACAATATTTAAAAATATTTTTTTAATACTATAAAACTGATTTGTTTAAATTTAGTAAAAGTCTTAGGAAATATTGTTTATAAATAACAATTTAATACTGTTGAGTGTGTAATAAATAAAAAAATAACAATAAAAAGCTACTTAAGAACAGGTTTGCATATCCCGTAGTTATTAGCTCCTTCGTTTTGGATAATTATGAAATGAAAATACGATAAATATTATTATTTTCAGGTTATGCCCCAGTTTAAAAAAAAAACAAAAAATTTAGTCCAGTAGAACCCGAAATATGTTATTTTTTCCGAGCTTTTTATCTCGAAACTGTGTTGAGATTTTATGAAGAGCGCAGCTGGAACTTTATTCGACTAGGATTAGAAATGTGTAGGAATTCTATCAGATTAATTATTTTTATTTGAATATTAAATAAGTTTAAAATATTATGGTGTTGTAAATTATTATTAAATTTAGTCAAAATTAAAAATAATTAAAAAATTTTTTGTATAAATTTAATCAGGGTAAAATTATTAATAATTGAATTTTAAATAATTTTATTACTTTATCGGGTTTAATATAATATTTAAATTAGAAATTAGTAAATGTAAAAATGGAAAATAGTTTTTTTGACAGTTAAATTAAAATAAACGAATAAAAAATATAATGTAAATATTTTAAGTGTCAAAAAGCTTACTACGAGAAACAAAACCAACATCGTCCAACACCTTTATTTTATAATATACCCTGAATATTTAGTTAAAAAATCATTAAAATATAGCGTGGGTAAATTACTCGAAAAATTGAAGCAGGATACCAAAATATAATTGTCGCAAGTAAAAACCGTGCAGTTAAATAGAGTTTAGACCGACTTAGGGAATTAAAACTCAGAAAATGGTAACCGATTGCGATAAACCAAACAAAATTACGACAGATCTTAGAGCAGGCCTGGATCCACAAAGGCTTTTTGGGCCATAGAAGATGATATCTTGCATATATTTTTATTTTAAATTGTGTTGTCAAAATTTATTGGTGTGAACATTTAGAAAAATGATTTGCAAAGTAAAACCTCGTTGGTACAAAGGATTATCTTCAAGATATATTTCTGAATAAAATCTGTTAATTAAACATCATGATTATAAAATACACGTTTTGACAATTGCAAAAGGACAAGCTAAGAAAAAGAAGAATATTTAACCATAAATAAACCAATTTAGTTAATAATATAAAGGTAAAAATAACCTGAATATATAAAAAAATGGGGAAAACAAATAAAAGGAAAGCTAAAATTTACAATAAAAATACTATTGAAAACACAATCATTCATAAAAAAAATTTCTTAATATTTACAGTCATTTGCTGTCAAATTTGCTATCAAATCCACTTTCCTTCGTGATGTGTCTTTATATTGTATTCTATATACAAAAGTCCCCACAAGGTTTTAGTTAAAGTCTCTCATGGTTACCCTGACAAATTTTCACGTAGGAATTTAATATTATTATAGCCGATTCCCTCTGTAAAGAAAAAATACTAAACTTCTAGCCTTCTCCCGATAGATAACAAATTACAAATAGTTTATAACTTAACCCAAGTTAAAAAGAGTACCTAACTGGCAGAAATATTTAAAACGTAAGAGTCAAAAATATTATGAATATAAAACACAATAAAGAAACTAAAACACAAAGTGTAAATGACAAAGGAAAACTCATTGCTTAATTTTACGAAAAAGAACTAGAAATTAATACTAAGGAAAATGGGAAACTATGTTGTAGGGTTCTTATCATATAGAAAAATCAGAATTAAAAATAAAAAAAAGGGTAAATCATATAGAAAAACAAAATTCACTCAGATAATGCCGATTAAAACTGCTTACCTACTAAAACAATAAGAAAAATTAATAGATGATGGAAAGAATATTTTTAAAATTTGTGTAGTCATCATGAGAGACAAAAAGAAATAAATAGTTCTGAACATCAAGAATACTTGGAAGGCAGTAGAAAAAGAAGTGAAGAAGAATTTAAATAAAAAATATGCACTAAAGAAATAAAATGTTCATGAGCGTGTAACACATGAGAGGAAGTATTTCTATAAATATGGTAACAAAGTCTGAACTGAAGAAATATTTACAAAAAATAGACGGTGGGGAAGATGGGGACTAATTTATAAAATAGGTGACCAAATGAACTAATATGAAATAAAGTAGATTAAGGATTTAAAAACCACAACAAGTATTACTCTGTAAATTTGGTACTTGATCGCATATTAATAATAGCTATCAATAAGAAAGAGCTACATGTAATATCTGAAAACATGAAAAAAACTAACTAAGTATGAAACGACAATAAATAGAATAAAAATAATTGTATCTAATACTACCTTAGAAAAACATAAAAAGTCCTACTCTTTGTGATATAGTTACTACTATTTGAGAACACCGAAATAGTAGTAGCTTGGAAGTTTGGATAGAAATGACAGATTTTGTTGGATTTGCAAACTTTTTAAGGAGAAAAAGTTAACATTTTTATATAAACAGATCGATACAAACGGCAGTTGCTTATTAAAACAATTCGAAAAATTTTTTTTTTTACTGCAAAATTATAGTAAAGTAAGTAAAGTAGAAAACTACTCTGTGCAGAATAAAGATACCGAATAATTGCACAATTTTGTCATCTTTTTTTTCCATTGCCCTTTCTTTTGACGCCTTTTACGTAAAAATCGGATCAGTTGCAACGAAGAAACGATCTAATGTTCCTTTGGAAATGCCTCCATATTTGTTTTTATGTCTTTATATTTGTCATCTCCAAACTTTTAATCAGCTATCTAACGTCACAGTATGACGACATCTTACGACCCACCATAAACGAGACAAAAATAACCAGAATGGACCTTAGAATCGTCTCGTAAGAAAAAACATGGAACGCATCCACCAAATACGCAGTTCTCTTGCTGTTTTAAAGAGACTATAAAGTGTACTTACCCCAAACAGTTATGTACAATGAAAATTACATGAAAATCCAGCAGCTTATCAACATATAAATCAAAAATATGTTCTAAGCTAAAATTTATAAAATTAAAGGATTTAAACTTCAATCAAAAGTTAATAACATAATATTAAATAGATGGTATATTTTAAAATATAAGAGATACATTTTAAATTAACACAAAAATTAAATAAGAAATTAAAAAATGATTTTAGACTACAAAAAAAATAAAATTTTAGATAAAAATAGTGTTTATAATACACTTACATATAATCGGCGAACACTAATAATAACCAGATACCCTTTTTGTTAATAATTAGTTTCACCATTATGCTCACGGCTTATCAAAAATGGCAGATGATATATGTTCACAAAAGTATACGGTGAATTTGATGACATAAACATGATGACATTTTTTTTGAAAGTACTACAACTGATAAATGCTGTATATAAAAAAGCATACTTTATATAAAAAAAATCGACATCAATAAAAACGATAAATTCGGAAAAAATACTTCTCTTTTTTTCAATAAAAATTTAGAAAGAAGAGAAAAGGAAAAAAAGGGACTCTTAAAGAGGTTACGTTGAAAAATTAAACTAAGAAAGCTAATAAGTGTGATTAACAATTTTTGGTTGGAAACACTTTGGACCTATATGGAATCGAGACAAATAAATTTTTAGATATAGGCATATATTTACACCAAAATAAAATCAATATTTGAATAAAGCAAATCATAAAATAAAATATACAAGTGAAATGAATAATAAAGATGAGGATGAAAAAAAAAAATTCTATAAAATGCAATGGTGAAAACACTTTCAATTTTAACCCAATAGTAGGTTTAAAGTTTAACCTAAAAGTAAAGAAGAAATATGGAAAATTATATAAACAGACTGTAAGTTAGATTAGGTTCAATATGATTAGACCCTTAACCCCTCTTCCACTTGACATAAGGGAATAGACATGAAAATAACTACCAAAAATGGAGAAATATTAATCATATTGAAATTGGACGTAAAATAAAATTTTATAACTTCTATCACACACAAAAATATACATAATAAATATATTAACGAGATTACTTCTAAAAACAATGCGGGATACGATTAAAACGGGATTACATAAATTTAAATAGACGATGGCCACAAAGAAAATGAGAAAAAGTACAAGCTAGAACTTTTAAAAGAAATTAGGTGGAAAAAAAACTTGAAAGAGATAATCATAGAAACTTAAAACCAAAAGTCAGAAAAAACTGAAACGGCAATGTCTCATAGGACAACATTTTTGAAGAAAATTTTAATGAATTATAATCAAATATAATCAATGACCGATCCAGATATTGTGAAATTCGTTAAAGTGCAGAGGCTTAAATGGGCTGGACACATTGCTAGGATGTTAGATCACGAATAAACGAAGAGATTAACATTTTTAAAACCAGAGGGCACAAGAAGCAGAGGACGACCACGAATGACATGGATTGATGATGTGGAAGAGGACCTCCAGATTCTAAAGGTTAGAAGTTGTAGGGAAGTTGCCAGGAATCGACAGGAGTGGCGACTTTTTTATGAGCAGGCCAAGATCCACAACGGATTGTCGAGCCACTTATGATAATGATAATCAATAAAAAGTGGCTTAATGAATAAGGGAACTTAAATATCACCAAATATTGGATAGGATATTACTGAGTTAGATCACTTTTAAATCCCATTTTTGGGACTAGCATTAAATCATTTCTTGCTCTGTTAAGATTAAAAGAAGATAACACAAATTTAAATAAAAGATGGTCATTAACAAAAATAAAAAAAAGTATGAGCTAGAAATTCTAAAAAAATTAGGTAGAAGATAACCTTGAAAGAGGGAATCGAAAAACCTTAAAAATAAAGAGAAACAATTAAAGAAGCAATGTCTCATAGGACAATTGTTTTTAAAGACAATTATAATAATTTTAATCGATTATAATCATTTAAAAAAAATGTGGCTTAATGAATAACATAAAACGATTTGAAAAGAAGAATGCAAGATAAAAATGATACATTCAAGTGAAGGGAATACAGAAAAATACAAGAACTAGTCAACTTAAAAATATAATTACACCAACATTTTATAAGTTAATTTAAAAATAAAAAAAATAAAAATCTTCGAAATCAAAGAAATATTATAACTGATATATACAAATAATAAAGAAATATTAATAGATACTTTTAACAAAATATATCAACCAGAAGAAGAGAGATTGAGTAATAGAGTATTTAATAATTAAATAGACTAAACCTCAATGGTATAATAAAAAGTGGTAGAAAAATTGGACGAGAAATAGATTAGCAGAATACAAAGTTATGTAATTAGAGACTGAACAATAAAACACAATAACTTTTGCCGTCGTCACCTCGGATTAAAATCAATAATAGAAACAAAATTGGACGAATGAAAGCATAATTTATTATGAAAAAAAAAACAGGACTAATTATCAATTTTACGAAATACCCAAAACTCAAAATTAATAAAATTGGCAATTATTAAAAAATCAGTTAAAAGTAAGTAATAAATAAGGAAAATCATATTTACCCTTAAAATACCAGCTCTGAGAAAAATGAGATTGTCGAAGATTTGCGTTCGATGTTCGATGTTCGATTTTACACTGAACTAACGGAACAACCAAGAAGCGAAATATTTATATGCTAAATAGCTATAGCTATGCCTAATTATGATTCAAGTTCCAATTTATTTACATTTAGATATTATTATTACTAAAATCTTCTACGACTTGATCACAAGTATTTGAATTGTTTCATGTTGGCAGTTTTTCAAAGCTTACTCAACGAGTTTGTCGTGGGTAGCAATAATCAGTTCAGTGATATCAAATATTAACCTAAGGTTACATAAAATAAAAGCTATGTAAAAGAGTATCTCTCTTATGCAAAATAGTTATCTTAACGCAAATAATATTCATTCTATATGTAATTAAATATAAAGCTATCAAAATCCCATATAATGTACTTTTTGTTCTATTATCAATATTCGGCCCTATCGGCTACATTCCCGGTCAATTTTACGAAAAAAAAAACCAGAAATTAATACTAAGGAAAATGGGAGACTATGTTGTAGGGTGCTTAAATCATATAGAAAAACAAAAACTACTTGGATAATAACAATTAAAAATACTTACTAACTAAAACAAAAAGAAACAGTAATAGATGATGGAAAAGGTATTTGTTCCAGAAAAAAACATATCGTTTTAAAATATAAAATAAAAATATAATTCCTCAGACTTTTCTTAGTGTAGAATAAGTAAAATAGTCATTTCATCAAGTTTGCTCGGGATACCCGACTCATTGGCGCCTCAGCCTCTTAAATAGTTTTCACACCTAAATACAAGAGGGGTAATCTTCACTTTTACGCATTAAGTAGTATTATCAGATCAGTTCCTTCTCACACATCGCCCTTGAGGCATGTGCATTTTAAAACACTCTCAATGCATGTATAAAATATTTCTCTACGCCGAAATCGGGCATTTTTTTCATAACGGTTTTCTCTTTCGCGTGTTATAAAGAAAGAATTATTTGATATTGTATAGTCAGCTACGGCCGTGTTGAGGCTTCTCTACTCTAAAAATAGTTAATTATAAGTCGATAAACTAAAAGTGCTTTTATTTCTCTGGAGCTATATTTGCTCAAATTAACAATCCTTATCCTTCAACGGTCACTGAAGAACCAAACCTATGGAGATACATTCATTCACAAGTCCTTTGAAGTAAGGCTTGGAATCAAAAGATTTCCAACCCTCTTATGTAGGGAGCCAGTTACAAGGCCCCCACATCTCGTGGTCCTATCGAGCACAGATTATTTGATGAAACAGGACTGAAGAAAGAATAGGATTACACACGCCGGAGAGCAACAGGAAGAAAGAATAATGGTTTCTCGTCCCTAGAAGAAAGATTGCACAAGTTGACCTTCGTTCAAGATTAGACACGTGTGTTTTGTGAACAGTGCGTTATGTGTTGCTAAGCGAAAGCGGTAATTAAATTGGATACTTGCAAAACATTTGGTGAGGTTAAAACTCTTTCTATATTTTCTATAATCACTGCATGCACATAATTTATATTGGTAGATATTTGTCTCAACTTTTATTTGTTTATTAATATTTATATTAACTAATGGCTTTGATTTGACAACAGATCTTTCTTCTCAATATCGCTAAAGATAGCTGACAATTATTTATTATACAGATTGTCTCACAGCCCGCTCTCAAGAAAAATATTTGTTTTATCACTCTAGTAAAAATACTCTATTAAAATTAAGATCGCGTCTTAGTTGAAAAAGACATTTACACTAAACAAAATCATTCACTCTTATTTCTCGCTCAGTATATATTTGCAAATAAATTCACTTTAAATAAAAAAATGGAAGCTTTAAAGAAAAAGCGCAAATCACTTAAAGCATCAATTACACGTATCTCAAAATGGTTTATAGCCAATAAAGACACAGAAAACGAAATACTTGATTTTGAAAATAGGAAAGAAAAACTTTTTAATTTTTTCACACAATATGAACAAATTCAATTAGAAATCGAACAGACTGATGACAGCGACCAACAATCAGCGGATCGAGCAAATGTTGAAGAAAAATACTTCAACACACTCAAAGGTTTCAAAGAAAAATAATAGAATTAAATTTAACAGAAAATAAAGCACCTAGCTCAAATAATAATGCTGTTTCCAGTGCGAGGCTGCCTGAAATTAGCATGAAAACCTTTACCGGAAATTTCTCAGAATTCAATGAATTCTTTCAACTATTTAAAACTCTGATCACAAACAATTCAAGTTTAAATAATGTACAAAAGTTTATATATTTAAAATCTTTCCTCAAAGGAGAACCTTTAAACTTAATTAGCAGTATCGAAGTAGTAGATGCAAATTTTGCTATCGCTATAAAAACCGTAAAAGAAAGATATGATGACAAATCACGAGTGATTAGTACTCTTATAAAAAAGCTGTTAAAGTCTCAATCTCTAGTTAAATGCACTCCTCAGGTACTAAGAGATTTTCTTGTACACACGAAGCAAACGCTTCAAGCTCTTAGTAATCTCGAAGTTCCAATTGAACATTGGGACCTCCTTTTAATAGAAATATTTTTAGAAAAAATAGATTTTGCTTCTCACAAGGCTTTTAAATATGAAGTAGGTTCTAAGAATGTTCCAACACTCAAACAATTTTTTGAATTTCTAGAAAAAAGATGTGATGTTTTAAAGAAACTTAATTACACTGAAACTCAGTCAAAGTTTAATAATAAAGTCACTCAAAAAACTGCTCATATTTCCACTACAAATAATAATAAATCTAGCTATGAAAATTGCATATTTTGTAAACAAACTGATCATAAAAAAAAACAGTGTAACCTATTTAAAGACACGAATTCTCGAGAAAGGTTTAATTTTGTAAAGCAAGCACAGCTTTGCAGAAACTGTTTTGGAACTAAGCATTTTACTGATAAATGAATCTCTAAATACACATGTAAAATTTGCAATAAAAAGCATAATACACTTCTGCATAAAGAAAATAATTTTTCTCACACTCATGAAAATAATTTATTCTCTCCCACTCGAAGCAATCAAAGTGCTTCAAATTCACATGATGGTAATCAAAGACACGACAATAGGCAACAATCACGCTTTAATGCACCACAAACCTCTCAATCGTCCGCAAGTATACAGGGTGATTCACAAACTCGCCATAGTACACCACATATCTCTCAAAGTCATTTTCATGCTTCTCAAAGGAGTAATAATGCCCAAGTTACTCAAAGAATTAATTCTCCACATCCATATAATGAATCACCAAACACTCACTTAAGCACTCAGACAAATGAATATTGTCTATTTTCAGACACACAAAGTCAAAATTCATCTTGCATCTCTTCTCTCTCAACTTTCAATCCAAAAAACGAAGTTTTGCTAGCCACAGCGCTGGTAACAATTTACTCTGAAAGTGGACAACCTCTACACGCAAGATGTCTTCTCGATAATGGATCTCAATCGAGCTTTGCAACAAAAGATTTAGTAAATAAACTAAATTACTCTACCACTAATAAAAGATTACAAATTTCCACAATCTCTCAAAATTGTTCCATCTCAAATGAAATGGTAAACATTGAATTTTTCCCATATAAAACCAATGATATTGTTACGATAAATATCATGGCCTAAAATAACCGTAAATATATTATGACTAATTCTGTTATGTTGTAGATTATACAAGATAATTCTAGCGGCTGGCAGAAAATTTACCTGAAAGGAAAGGTCGAAACGATGACCCGGATTGACCTTCTAGTCTAAATCAGAGGGTTCTCCTGAATTCTAGGCCAGTTGTGTTTTCATATATTATAATGGATTTTTCATTGAAGGAATCAGTTAAATCTGAAGACTCGCGCCAGCGATTTTAATTGTAGCGTTCGTATAAAATAAATTATGTATTATTGAGTAGTTAAATAAATTAATATAAGTTATCGTGCTTTTTAATAAATTAAAATAAGAACCTTTTAATAAAGACATTATAAATTGAATAAAGACAACAGTTAAATAAATATCATTTCAATATGAAATTTGAAGTATCATGTGCAGTTTTGGATAATATTACGTGTAAAATACCTCAGGTACCTCTAGATCGTAGCAAAATAAAAATACCAGATGGCATAAAGCTCAGTGATCCCTCTTACTCCTCTCCAGGGAGAATCGATCTCTTATTAGGTGCAGAAATTTACTGTGATCTATTAAAGGATGGTTTAATTCATATTGGAGCAGGTCTTCCAGTGCTTCAAAATACTCATTTAGGATATGTCATGTTCGGTAACCTATCTCCACAAGTTTCATCTAAGAAAAAGATGCACTCTCACTCAAACTGTAACTATTCGCACTCGAATCATATTTCTTTATTTGTTCAATCTCACACTGAAGAAGAAAATATAAATAATCTTCTCCAAAGGTTTTGGGACATTGAAGAAATTCCCGAAATAAAGCATTTAAGTCCTGATAATGAAAAGGCTGAGAAAATATTTAAAGCCACAACACAAATCCTACCGAATGGACAGTTCCAAGTAGATTTACCCCTATGCACGCCTAATGAAAATAATAAATTGGGCGACTCTTTCCAAATGGCGCGAAGGCGATTTCTAAATTTGGAGAACAAATTCTCAAAAAATGACTCTCTTTACAAACAATATAAATCTTTTATAGATGAGTATGTTGAATTAGGACATGCAAAATAGGTTCCGTTGTCTCTGCAGAATGTACACTCAGAAAACAAATATTTCTTGCCTCACCACAGTGTAGAAAAAGACACTTCTCTCACAACTCGTTTGCGCGTAGTTTTTGACGCATCCATGAAAACCACTTCTGGTTTTAGCCTTAATGATATTATGTTAAAGGGTTATACCACACAACCAGAACTATTTGACACTTTAGTCAATTTTAGACTCTTTAAGTATGTGTTCACATCTGATATAAAAAAGATGTTTAGACAAATCAGAATTAACCCCAACCAAACTTTCTTATTAAATATTTTGTGGCGCAACTCTCCCTCGGAGCCGTTAAAATGTATAAAATTGGAAACGGTTACCTATGGAACGAAACCAGCTACCTTCCTTAGCACACGATGTTTAATTGAACTCGCAAACATGCATAAGGAAGAATATCCTCTCGCTTATGATATGCTCATTAATTTTTGCTATATTGATGACATATTATATGGTACAAATAGTATTGAAACACTCACACTTGCGCATGAGCAAATCACTGCACTACTACAAAAGGCAGGCATATCTCTTCACAAATGGTGTTCAAATTCACCACAATTTTTAGAAAATATTTCACAATTTTCAACTGACTCTACGTATGTTATATCTCCAGAAAATCATTCCAATAAAATATTAGGTCTTTGTTGGGACTCTAAATTAGATAGTTTCTCTATTTCAGTACCAGAAATCTCAATAAAAGATTCCTACACTAAGAGACAAGTGCTCTCGATAATCGCTAGTTTTTTCGACCCCAAGGGATTAATTAATCCTGTGATAGTAACTGCAAAAATAATAATGCAAAAAATTTGGCTTTCAAAAATTCAGTGGAATAAAAGTTTAGACTCTACACTCCTAAATGAATGGTTAAATTTTCTCAAACATATTTCAGCACTAAAACATTTAAAAATTCACAGACCTTTTTTTTATTGAAAATTATGTATGTAGTATACAAATCCACGCATTTTCCGACGCTATGCGCTAGTGAAAAGGCATACGCCAGCTGCATTTATATTAGAGTTAATTATATCTCAAGAAATGTCTCTTCCACACTCATCACCTCTAAAAGTAGGGTAGCTCCAATAAAAACATTAACTTTACCTAAGTTAGAACTTATGGATGCTGTTTTATGCAGCAAACTCACTAAAAGAATAGTTGAAATTCTAAATAATAAATTAACTCAAATAGACTCAATAAACTGCTTGACGGACTCAGAAATCGTACTTGCTTGGTTAGGCTCACATAGCTCGAGATGGTCACAGTTTGTTGCAAATAGAGTTTCTGAAATACAAGGAAACCCACAATTTAAGTGGCGATATATAAAGTCAAAACAAAACCCCGCAGATATTGTGTCAAGAGGCATGTCTGCTCCTGAACTTCTAAACTCAAAATTTTGGTTTCAAGGTCCCTCATTTCTACTTAATTATGACTTAGATCTAACTTCTTATGATTCAAAACCAAATGTAAGTAAAATACCCGAAGAAAAGAAAATACTTCATCTAGCACAAGAAAGCCCAATAAGTTTCATTGAAAATTTATCTCTCAAATTTTCAAACTTCTTAAAACTACAACGCAGTATCACACTTATTCTCAGGTACATTCACAATTTCAAGTTTCCAAATGAAAAATATGTTGGACCCTTCTCTGTTTCAGAATTAAAAAATGCTGAAAATTTAATAATAAAACTTTTGCAAAAGGCACACTTTTTCGAGAATTTTCTTAACTTGAAAATAAGGAGATAATTTCAAATAGAACAATTTTAAAACTCAACCCATTCATAGATAATCAGCAAATGATTCGTGTAGGTGGTCATCTAAGGTACTCAGACGTCTCATATGAACAGAAGTACCCATTACTTCTACCCTCTCATAATCACATAGTAAAATTAATGCTGCATAGAGAACATATAAGATTATGTCATGCAGGTCCTCAAAATACTCTTTCCAATTTTCGTTTAAGATATTGGTGTCTAAATGGTCTCAAAGAAACTAAAAGAATAATTAATAAATGTCACGATTGTTTTAAATTTAAAGCACAGACAGCCACACAGTTAATGGCTGATTTACCACAGAAGAACCTCGAAGTTAACGACTTAGTTCTATTAAAGGAAGATAAAGTTCCACCCCTACACTGGCCATTGGCAAGAATTGTTGAATTGTTTACTGGTAAGGACGATAAGGTCCGTAGTGTTAAAATAAAGACTAGAGATGGATATTTTAACAGACCCATTACAAAACTCTGTCCTGTTCCTGTGGACAAAGAAGAAAATTAAAATTTTAAATTTTGTTACATTTAAATGTATTACTCTAGTTTAGGAATAGTTATTTCTTAAATTACATTTAAGTTAAGTTTGCTTACTTTCTCAAATCACTCTATCTTTCGTTTTGAAGTAAATACTTCAACGCGGGCAGTCTATGTTCCAGAACAGAACATATCGTTTTAAAATATAAAATAAAAATATAATTCCTTAGACTTTTCTTAGTGTAGAATAAGTAAAATAGTCATTTCATCAAGTTTGCTCGGGATACCCGACTCATTGGCGCCTCAGCCTCTTAAATAGTTTTCACACCTAAATACAAGAGGAGTAATCTTCACTTTTACGCATTAAGTAGTATTATCAGATCAGTTCCTTCTCACACATCGCCCTTGAGGCATGTGCATTTTAAAACACTCTCAATTCATGTATAAAATATTTTTCTACGCCGAAATCGGGCATTTTTTTCATAACGGTTTTCTCTTTCGCGTGTTATAAAGAAAGAATTATTTGATATTGTATAGTCAGCTACGGCCATGTTGAGGCTTCTCTACTCTAAAAATAGTTAATTATAAGTCGATAAACTAAAAGTGCTTTTATTTCTCTGGAGCTATATTTGCTCAAATTAACAATCCTTATCCTTCAACGGTCACTGAAGAACCAAACCTATGGAGATACATCCATTCACAAGTCCTTTGAAGTAAGGCTTGGAATTAAAAGATTTCCAACCCTCTTATAGGGAGCCAGTTACAAGGCCCCCACAGTATTTTTAAAATCTGTTGTGTAGTCAGCATGAGAGACAAAAACACAATTGTTAAGCTTCGATTAAGTAGTGGATCTATTCGAAAATATACAAGAAGTAAAAGACATAATCAGCGTAACAAAATTGTTTTCAGAAGACTATCATGTACTTATAAAGTTTCTAATGGAATTACATCGATACTACATCGACAAAATAATGAAAACCAAAAGCACCAAATACATCGACAAAAGAATGAAAACCAATAGCACCAAATTAATACGAAAACTTGGCAAACACATAGGCTTATTCCCTGCATTAAAAACTTCAATGTCGGAAGAAGATTCCGGTTCATTGGTAAATATTTCTTCTAAAGAATAATTAGGTACATTCACTTCTCTGCTTCAGTTGAACTTAAAATGGTTTTATACCCATTTTGAAAAACTAAAACATATTATCTTTAAAACACACCCATCTATTTTCTGTCTACAGGAAAAAAATTTCAAAAATTCAAACCAATGTATATAACTTTCGTAATTATTCATGTTTCTTCAGTAACAGATTAAACCAAAACATTGCCAGTGAAGTAGTAGCAGTTTACGTGGATAAAAAATTCATAAGCACACAGTTACCAGTGACTTCAAATAATATTGAATTAATAACTATCACAATAAATATACATCAAAAAATTTGGTATATGTAATATGTATATCCCACCAAATCAAACTATATCCCAAGAAGATTTAACAACTATTTTTGAACAAATTTCTTAACGTATTGAATTGAAAATTATCGTTGAAGATCTTAACTGCCACAATCCGATGTGGTCTTCTATAAAACTAAACCCGACAGGACGAATTATAGAAGATATTATAACATCCCAAAATCTGAGTCTACTTAACGACTAAAGACCAACCAGATTCAACATACAATATGGCACATTATCACCAATTGATATTTCTCTGTGTGACCAAGTTCTGTCCACTACGTTAACATGCTACGTTCTACCCCACTACCACATTATAATATATTTAACACATCAGAAAACCACAAATATCGAATCCCCCATCTCAAAATGGAATATTAAAAGTGCCGATTGGACTAACTTTACCAAACAGGTCAAACTGGACACTAACAAAATCAACTTCACATCATCAAACGATATTGACAAGTTTTTAAGTACATCTTTACAAACCATCACAGCAGCTGCAGAGACGTATGTAAGAAAAACAAAAATTGTTAAAGAAACATAAACCTTTTCCGTAGTAGACACCTGAATACGGCCAAGCTACAAAAGTGTACAAGAAAACTTTTAATAGAATAAAGCATCATAAAACAGACAAAAATATAACGGACTACAAAAAACGAAGAGCTGAGTCAAGATACATTCTAAAAAAGAATAGAAAAGAATCCTGGAAATAACTTAAGGAAAATCTATGGCAAAAGCAGACCATATAACATTCCTTTTCTAGCAAAAAATAACAAAATAATTAATTGATGGATTCGACCGTTACTTGATGGAAATTCATTTTATGTAACAATAAAACACTGAAAACTTTGTTTTCAAAACTTCCACAAAATTTATTTTAAATTCTTATCACTACAGCTGTTTCGGCTGATTGCCTTTCTCAAGTGATCTGTTTTTGGCATGGGTTTACACTTTATAGTCTCTAATGAAATAGGTTGAGGAGGGGAGAACTGTTTGTCTCAAGCTGGTCATTCAGAATTATATCTGTGTTTTTTAATTTGTTAATTTCCATAGATTCTAACAAATAGCTTAAGGCCTTTATTTTGAATGTGTAGAATTTTAAATTCGTCATTAAAAGAATGATTATGATCTAGAAGGTGAAGTGCGTATGTAGAATCTGTTTTTCTATTATTGAAAGCCCTTTTATGTTCTGCTATTCGTTTATTAAAATTTCTACCTGTTTGAACAATGTAAGTTTTTGGGCAGTCACCACATTTAAGTTTGTACACACCACTGTGTAAGTGTTTTTTATGTTGGCTCTTATTGTTTTTAATATATTTGCCTAGGTTGTTATTTGTTCTGAAAGCTGGTGTTATTCCTTTCTTTTTTATGTGTTTGGCTATTTTTGTTGATATTTTGCCTGTATATGTGATCGAGCAGAAGGTACTGGGTTTTTCTCTGGTGGTGGAAATACTAATTTCAGGGCTTTCTTGTGTAGTTTTTGATTTAACATTTTATTAATTGTTTGTTCGTTGTATCCATTGTTTACTGCTATTTGCTTAATGATATTTAATTCTGTGTCCTTTATCCTTCTGTAAATCTAATGTCCTTTATCCTTCCAGTGGGTTTCAAATAGACCTACAATGGCATAATTGTGTATCTCGTTTTCCACTACATCCAATTTTCCGGGTTCCAGCAATCCTCGAACATTCCACGTACCAATTTTAAGGGTGCTCCATATTTTTATGTTTATTCCAGACTCAGAGTTTCCATGGCGTGCCTGGTTTCTCACAACATCATGGCCGGTAGCCCATTTCACACCATCAGCCCCGGACGCTGATTGGCGCCAATTGCTAGTTGGATCGCTCGGCATACTGATATGTTTAGAGGTCATCTTTCATGATAGTTCTTGGGGCAAAGTAACGCAGTGGGGCCCCACTTCCTTCTGCGTGGTAGAAAATAGTTTAGAGTAAGGAAAGAGAATAATGACCCGTCCGCCCTCGAAAACCTAATAGCCAATCGGGGTCGGAAAAACAAGAGTTGGCCAAGAGAGGCCGATAGGAAAGATAAAAGACATTTTACTCAAGACTAGTTGAAGGAGAGTAAAATGTGAAGGTTCTCATGCAGCGCCAGAAAAAACTCTACATCTATTTAAATATAAAAAATTTTAATTTTTAATATTTAAATATAAAATTTTTAATTTGTTTCAAAAATAATATCAGATTTGTAGGTATGGTTTTAACCAAAAGTTCTGGAAAAAACATTAAGAAGAACTTAAAAAATTATACCAAGCAGGATTAAATTTTATGTAAACTATTTTCAGCAAAAACTGTTGAGTGAATCAAAATACACTATAAGATGTGTATAAATCTATAGTCAGATCCAAACCCGACTATGGTGCGATAGTTTATTCATCAAGCAAAGTATCAGTATTGAAAACCATAAAAACTGTTCAAAACACAGCTCTACGAATAGCTACAGGTGCGTTTCGAACTACACCAGTTGAAAGTTTACAACGCTTAACAGGAGAACCACCCCTGAGTTTACGATGCAAATACCTTCCTCTCTCATATGGTTCTAAAAAGATATACACTGACGCATCCAAATCTTCAGACGGTGTTGGTACAGCCATCCTCACACCCAATACATCCTTAAAATTCAAATTCAATCCTATTACTTCATCATACGCTGAAGAGTTGTTTGCAATAGTACAAGCAGTTATCCACATAAAAAAATCGAAACAGACCCCGTCCCTCATAATAACTGATTGACTAAGTTCAATTCGCACTATCAAAAGTTTATATACCAATAATCCAATTGCCTCTATATTCAATCAGAAACAGAGATTCTAAATAATAATAAGATCACTGTTCATGTTTGTTTCATCATATTTAGGTATACAAGGAAATAAACAAGCAGATGAACTAGCCCGCTTAGCATCCTTCATCCAGGACTCCATTCTTATTAATGAGGTTTCTTCAGATGACTTCGAGTCAAAAATAAAATATAAAGTGTTAAGTGCGTAGCAAAATAAGTAAAGTGCATCACAAAATAAACTCAAGCAACTCTAACAATTAGTGAAACCGTGGCTCCAACCCACAGCAAATAGACACGACCAAGTGAGAATAACATGTTTGCGACTAGGACACAGTAATTTTACACATAAACACCTCCTTACGCGAACTGTGCTGCCAATGTGTAAAAATTTTCAAGTAATACTCTCCGTGAAGCATAGACTAACTCAGTGGAAAACATATGAAACAGCAAGAAAGAAGCACACTATCCCAAATAATATAAAGGAAGCCTTAGGAAAAAACATAAATATTA
The DNA here is from genome assembly GCF_040954645.1 of Diabrotica undecimpunctata. Classification (NCBI taxonomy): domain Eukaryota; kingdom Metazoa; phylum Arthropoda; class Insecta; order Coleoptera; family Chrysomelidae; genus Diabrotica; species Diabrotica undecimpunctata. The sequence continues at coordinate 109,210 of NW_027311973.1, read as the reverse complement.
AAAACACAATAAGTTATCTTAAAGACTCAAGACTGTATCAATTATTGTAATTTTTCTTACTTTACCTGTATTGTATTTTATGTCGCTAATAACCCTTGTGGTTACAGCGTAAATAAATAAAAAAAGTACATTACGGATTTAAAATCCACAACAAGTATTATTCTCTAAATTTGGTACTTGATGGCAGCTAACAATAAGAAAGAGACACATAGAATATCTAAAAACACGAAGAATACTGAATTAAGTATGAAACGAAAATAATTAAACCAAAAACAAATGTATTTAATATTAGCAGAAGACAAACATAAAAGTCATAATATTTGAGAACACCGAAATAGCAGTAACTTGGGGGTACTTTTGGACGAAAATGAGAGATTTGAAAAAAACAATAAAACTATATAATTTAGTAAACAATATAGTGTGTAGAAAATCTGTGTATGTATCTGTGCGAAAGGAGATTCTATACAAGTTGATAATATAATTTAAATAAATATTGTGCAAAATGTAAACTTAATATGATTACTAGCTGTAAATAAATATTTTAACTTTGCAGGAAAAATTAACATTTTTAGATAAACAAATCGATGCAAAAGGCAGTTGCGCATTAAAATAATACGAAAAAATCTTTTTTTTTACTGCAAAAATGTAGCAAAGTAAAGCAAAAAACTACCCTGAGCAGAATAAAGATACCGAATAATTGCCCAATTTTGTCATGTTTTTTCTCTGTTACCCTCGGTTCCAGTCCCCTTTTATTTGACGTCTCGTACGTCAAAGTCTCAATAATAGCAACAAAAACAGGATCTAATGTTCCTTTGGAAATGCCTCTATATTCGTTTTTTATGGTTTTGTATTAGTCATCTCCCCAATTTTAATCAGCCGTTTAACGTCACAGTACGACGACACCCTTACGTCCCACCATAAAAGAGACAAAAATAACCAGAAGGGATATTAGAATCGTTGTCTTATAAGATACAACAGGGGCTCATTCACCAAATACGCCGTTCTCTTGCTGTTTTAAACACACTATATTTCACTGTACAATGAAAATTACATGAAAATCCAAGCAGATATCAACATGTAAATCAAGAATATGTTCTAAGCAAAAATTTATAAAATTAATGAATTTAAACTTATCAAAAGTTAATAGCATAATATTTAAAAGATAATTTATTTTAAAATATAAGAGGTAAATTTTAAACTAACACGAAAATTAAATAAGAAATTAAACTACTAAGCAATTGCAGCAGCTGTTGTTAATAAATCGTCATATTTATTTTTTAAATTCGTTATCTCCGTATCGCTATTTTCATCCGAATAACTTTTATGAATTATTAAAAATACTCAGCAAGAAAATTATTAAACATTCTTACCTTATTCGCAAACATCTATTTTGTAAATATACAGAATTGTTTCTTCTTTAAGATGATATCTTCTACTGAGAGTAGAAGACGTCAACTAGTCATAGCAGCTCGAAATTGATCAGCTGACGTTAGACCAGTCCATTTTCTAAGACGGAGAATCTTCCCAAGACCGTTAAAAGAGCTTCTGCAATATAATATCCCTCATCCATTCTTGCTTGTTTTCTTTTTTTTATTTAAGATTTTCACGTAAAAGTATGGTAAAAGATGTCTTCATTTCGTTTCACTATTTTATGCTGCTACTAGTGTTTTTAAATGTTTTCGCAAAATTCTTATTAAGCTTTGTTTTTACTTTTTCCAGGAAGTTGTTTTTCTTTGAGCCTTATTTTCTTGTGAATTATTTTGAATCGTATGTTGATATTTACAACTAATAAATTATGAGACGAGAAGACATCTTTTGTTTCTGTTCATAAAATCAACATTATTTCCCTCTAGTCTAGAGTATCACTGTGTGCTTTTCGTGTATAAAGTCTTCCTGGATGTAATTTTAAAAATGGATTTATTACAACCATATCCGTGTGTTGGCAAAATTGGATCATTATTTCTTCTCTGTCGTTTCCTGTGATAACATTATGGATAGTTTTTTTCAGTTTAAGTAATCTTCAGGAGTCAGATAGAAAGTTTCTATTGGATGTCAGTGCGTAGACTTTAATGATGTTTATATTAGAAGGGACTAAATTAATTTTTCATAACACATCTCTGTCTTATAAGGACGCCATTTCTATTTCTTGTTCATCTCCCGAATAAATGACATGGTCTTCATGTATAATTATTACTTCAGAATCTACCCATCTAACTTGTATGCATTGCAGAAAATGATTTGCTATCTTGTCTGCTTGGTACATGCTTTGAATGTTCCACTTATTAATCCTTTTCACTTTAGGGACGTTTATAGGCTGACAGGGGGTCTCGGGGGAGTCTTCTCGTCCTCTCCCAATTAAAGAGTCCTCGGTACTTATCACCATTTCTTTTGGATTTTTTTCCTGGATCGCCAGGAATATAGTATCCTGGAGATATACTTACGGATCTTTTATGTGGTAGTCATCTCGTGGCTTTCAATAATTCAACGTGGTTAAAAAATGTAGCTCTTATACCAATAATCGTTGGGTTACTAGAGTTTGTAGTAGAAGGATATATAGTGACCCTTTTGCCCTCGAAGTCCTAATAGCCATTCAGGGTCGGAAGAAACAAGAGTTAGCCAAGGGAGATTGATAGGAAATATTAAAGACATTTTACTCAAGACAAGTTGAAAAAGAGTAAAATGTGAAGGCCCTTATGATCTGCAAGGTGCGTTTCATAAGAGTATTGATACACTTTGTGTTCCCGCTTATACCTCGGAGTGTGGACTACAGACTGTATGGCTCGTCCAGCATGTCATAGCATTTTACAATGTACATACCTTAACTTCATAGCCTGACCTGACAGAATTACTCCTGATACCAACAACAAGATCAGCAATGCCAATACAGCATGGTAATACAATTTTTTGTAACGGCTTATGATTAAATGTTAATTATTGAAAATATGATTACTGACTTGTAACTGGTTCTACCCATAATTTGGTAAGTAATAAAGAATAAGTAATATAAACACCAGTTATTGAGTATATCCATCACAATCGGGGTTAGGTATATTTCAACTTTTTTAAGCACTGAGTAGGTTGCAGATGTTTACATGAATCAATTGAAGTATTTAATGTATTATACGGTAGAAGCGCTATATTGAAATGTACTCTACTGTATCAACATTTTTGATAAAATAAAAAACATTTGAAAATTAATTACAGAACATTTGTTTTTTTTTTGGTCTAAAAATATGGTTTAGAAAAATTATAATAGTTTTAAGGATTATTGTAAAGGCATAATATTACATAATAAAAATGAGTGTAACTATGGTATATCTACTATAATTATAGTATAGTTGCTAATAATGGCGCCACTGATGTTTGATTCAAATTTTATAACGCGTCACGGTATAGGGTTAGCAGTGACAAAATCGAATATATAAATTTGGACGTAAAAATCAGGTAAAATTTCCGAACGCGATATTCGATCAAACCATCTGAACGTCCATTTAAAAATAAGCAAATCGGCATTTTTATGGATTCGAAAAAAATTATTAACCATACTGTCCGAAACATGCTGTTACCTAATCTGAGAAAATACACCAAAATTAATTGAAGAACATTTTCCTTGGAATTAATAGCGTAACCTAGCAAGTTGAAAATTTGATTGCCATTATGCGAAAAAATTTAAAATAAACATAAAATAATTACTCTTTATAAAGGTTCGTTTTTATCCAAAAATATATAACAAACATCTTACAGTAATTACCGTCTATATCTTTCTAGTAGCACCAACTGAAATATGCCTATCAATATATACTGAGTGAGTTTTTTGTGCGACAGTGGTCTGTAATTCCATTATGGTACAGACTATCCAAAAAAGATATTTAGAAAAAATTTAGGTTGATATAATAATTCATATATAAAATAATATAATATATGATTGATTTAAATAGATAGAAAAAATGAGATTCTCCAGGCTTGGAGAATATATATACTCCTATACGGTGATTGATAACTACGTGGTAAAGCAAACATTTTTTGAGTGGGACACACTATCTATTCTCTCATATTTCAATTATTCCTCTCTAATCACTGTTTTTACAATATGAAGTTTTACGCTACTATATAGGATATTCATCAAATTTTGTCCATGTTTTATTTTAACATCGCTATGAAATAAGCACCCTGTTAACAAAAAAAGCTCCTTACCAAGAAAATTTTATAAATATACAAGGATTTCCACAGTTTTCACTGTATTCCTTCACTCAACCGTTTTCTCCAATTTTTCCTGTTTATCCAGTCCCCTTCCTGTAGGTTTCTTCTACTCATTGCTTCGTCCACTTCATCTCTGAAAGATCTTTGGGGTCTGCCTCTCTTTCTTCTTCCTATCGGGCTCCACTCTGTTATTCTATTTATTCACCGATTTTGGTCTGCTCTTCTGACAGGTCCGTACCAGGTTAACCTCTTCTGTTCGATGTAGTCTATTATGTCGGAGTTCATTCCAATTCTCCTCTTAATCTCCATGTTATTTATTCTATATCTTCTTGTTACTCTGCAGCTTCTCCTTAGGAATTCCATCTCTGTTGCTCTTATTTTGTTTTTGGTTTTCTTATTTATTGTTCAATTTTCACACCCATAAGTGAGTATACTTCTTGTCATGGTATTATATATTTTTTTCTTTGCTTTCATGCCGATGTTCTTATCCCATAGTACCGGGTTCAATTTTCGTATGCAGTCTCTTGTTTGTCCTAGTCTATTTTTTATATCTTCCTCCGTTGTTCCTTTATTTGATATTATGAAGCCTAAATACTTATACTTGTCTGTTCCTTTGATTTGTTTACCTTCGTCTATTTCCAGCTGTTTTATTACTGTATTCTCCGTTGTTAGGTATTCAGTTTTCTTTAGGTTTATTTCCGTCCCATTCTTTGTATATTCCTGCTCCAGTTTTCTCATCATAAAACTGAGGTCATCCTCGTCTTGTGCGATCACTATTTGGTCGTCGGCATAACTTAGCGTATATAGATATTCGTTCCTTACTGGTATACCCATTCCTTCGCACTTTCTTTTCCATGGTTTCAGGGTTTTTTCCAGGAATATTTTGAACAGGGTGGGGGATGTGGAGCAACCCTGTAGTAGTCCCTTTGTTGTCTTAAATGGACTGCATATTCTATTGCCCGTTTTGATAGCTACTTCGTTATTCTTGTAGAGTGCTTTTACCGCGTTTATTAATCTTCGTGGAACTTCGATGTCTTCCATTGCTTCCCATAGTTTGGTTCTAGGTATTGAGTCATATGCCTTCTTAAGATCAACAAAAGCCAGATGGACGAATCTATTTTTGGCCATTCTTTTTTCTATTAGTTGTTCGACCGTGTAAATGTGATCTAAGCATGCTTTCCCCGCTGTAAAACCTGCCTGGTCTTCTCCAATTTTATCTTGTATATATATTTCTAATTTTTCCTTTATGGTCTTTCCATACAGTCTGCCTATAGACGATATAATGCTGATTCCCCGATATTTTTCGCAGTTTTTTCTATTTCCTTTCTTGTATATTGATGTCATACATGCTTGGGTCCATTCTGCCGGTAAGTCTTCTCCATTCAGTGCTCTCTAAAACATTTTATGTATTATACGGAATAACTTTTCCGATCCGTTTTTTATCAATTCATTTGGTATTCCGCCGGGACCTTCTGCTTTTTTGTTCTTTAGAGTTTTGATCGTTCTTTTTACCTCAGCTAGGCTTAATTCGATTTCGTCATGTGTGTAGATTTCTATTCCGTCTATTTCTGATTCTTTGAATTCGGGGCGGTCTTCGGTTAGCAATTTTTTATAGTATTCTTGCCATTCGTTTTCTTTGATTTGACCGATCTTGATTTTCTCTGTCTTATTTCTTTGGAGCGACTTTAAGATACGCCATGACTCTGAATTTCTCATTCCTCCGATGTGCTGTTCTATCTCTGTGCATGTTTTTTCCCATCTTTCATTTTTTTCATTTGCCACTTTTCTTTTCACTTCTTTATTTTTTTTCCTGTATAGTTCCAAGTCCTCATAGTTTTTTGTGTTCAGGTATTTTATATGGAGTTCTTTTTTCTCTTTTATGCATGTTAGTGTGTCTTCGGTTAATTTCGTAGTTTGGTGGGTGTATTTTTGGTCCACTTCTCCAAGAGCTCCTAGGGCTGCTGTCTTCATGCAGGTTTTTATGTGTTCGTATGTTTGTTCTAATGATTCATACCGAAACTCTTTTAACTTTTGGTCCAATCTTCGCTTATATAGGTCTTTTATTGAGTCTTCTTCTAATAAATTGATTTTAAATTTCTTTTCTTGTGTTGAGCACGTATTGACAGGTGTAGCCGGAGCCGTAACTTGGTCAGACTCTTCCTGGGTCGGTTTCTGTTGGGTCCATATGAAGGGGAATTCCATCCAAGCGATTACTAGTTTGTGATCTGTGCCGCATTCTGCGCCTCGCTTTACTCTCACGTCTTCTATTTTTATCGAGCTTTCGTGGTTTACTATAACATAATCAATAATAGACTTCAATTTTCTTGTTTCTTGTGTCCAAGTGTATTTGTGTATGTCTTTATGTTTGTAGAAGCCGTTTGTGATCTTTAAGTGGTTTATTTCGCATAGCTCAATCAATCTCTCCCCGTTATCGTTCATTATATCTTCTCCAAATCTACCAACTGTTCTCTCGTTTTCTTTTCTTCCTGTTCTTCCATTTAGGTCACCAACGATAATTATTTCTTGGTTCTTCTTTCTCTTTTCGATTTCTTCTTGCAGTTGTTCTATAAATTGTTCTTTTTCTGCAATTGGGCTGTCTTCTGTTGGACCGTATACTGCTAGTAAGATAATTTGTCTTCCGTATACTTTTAAGTTAAGCTTGGCAATTCTTTCGTTTATTGGTTCCCAGTTTTCGATTGCGTGTTCCCATTTCTTTTTCAGTATAATTGCAATTCCTGCTTTTGCCCTTTCTTTCTTATCAATTCCGCTCCAACAGTGAATGACTTCTCCCATTTTTTCGGTACCGTTTCCTTTCTTTTTCGTCTCAGTCATTATCATTATATCTAGTTTTATTCTTTCGAATTCTGCTATTACCTCTTTGTCCTTTGTTCGCCATCCTTGTACGTTCCATGTGCCGAGTGCGAGTTTTCTCTTCTGGCTTTTCTTTCTTGTTGTTGTTGTTATTTGGTTGAGTTTTGAAGCTGGGCTTCTTTCACTTAAAGCAAAACTGCCCCCCCCCCGTATCTGATGGGGCTCCCTCCTTCAGAGGTGTGAGTTACCACCCGGGGATTAATCTTTGTTTTTTTCATTTTGCCCTTTGTTTTTCAGCTCTTGAGGTTTTTTCTATGTGCCAGGTTGCTAACGCCTGACGCCAGAACCCCCTTTTGGAGGACCTAGTATGCAGCCGCCCACTCTGGGTCAGACGCTGTTCGTAGCCGTCCACTCTGGATCAGCCGCTACTATTGATTTTATACAATCCCTAAAATCCAGGGATGCCACTTCCGCCATCCGCGCCGTACCGAAGATCTTCTTCTCCGCCGTGCCTACCGTTGTGGTCTTCACCTGTATCCCTAGGCAGGGGTCCGTGTTATACCCCACAGAACTGGGTCCCAACCTAAACTTAGTCATCTATTCACTCCGGCCTACTGAAGTGATAGATGTCCACCCCCGCGGCTTGGACGCGCCAGGTTGGAGTTACCCACGTGAGCGATAGAGAAGATGAGTCTGTGCTCCGTGAGCCGAGTTAATGGGCATGTATGATTCCATACCCAAAGGCAAGAAAGTTTTAATAAAACATTTATAATTTTCGATTGTGACGAGCAATTAATAATAAGTAAAAGGCCACTTGAAAAAATAACAGTTTTTATATTATTATCCTTTTAAGCAGTCTGTGTGACATGTCTATTATTTCCTTCTATAGAATTTCATTCTCATTTTTAAAACTAAGGACAATATCTGGGTATTAGGAAAAAATTCGAGAAATTTTCTACTTGCTTCCAGAAACAACGATTTATTTAACGGAAGGGGCCAAACAAAAGAGCTTTTGAAAAATGAATAAATTATGTTGCTGGCACTGGGTCAGTTACCAACAAAAATGCAATGACTAACAATAATTGTGGTATAAAGGAAATTTAAGTCTAAAGTAAATATTCAAAATGTCCACAGCCAAAGTCTATGCAAGTTTGTAACCGATTTTCAAATGACCGAGTCGCAGTTCTTAACATTTGAAAGCAAATATTATTAAAAGCTTTTCTGATTATATTTTTATACCATCTGGCATTGTTGAAAGCGTCTGGTACACAAGGTTTTTTATACAGCCCCATATAAAAAAATCAATTTTTTACAATTCTGGTGATTGCCGTGGCCAAACAGTTGGTCCTCTATTGCCAATCCACCCGCCGAATAAGAGGAACGTGATGAACTGGAGCACCGCCGTGTAAATACCACAAACTTCGTCGAATATTAAGTGGAACATTTTGCAGTAGTAATGACAAATGATTATTCAGAAAATACAGATATATAGTACCATTCACACGGCTGTCAAAAAATATGGGCCAATGATTACTAGTAGTTCCTACTACTTACTAGTAGTAGGAAAAAGTCATAACGACATATCGTGAAAACAAAAAATTTTACCTTGTAAAAGTTGTGGGAAATTCGATTTTTAGAAAAATGAGCCCGGTTCCACCAGTAATTTTCTATTTCTTTTATCTTTCTCATATCTGCATCTCATATGCCATTTTCAGTACATAAAAGGCACTAGAAATTTTATTTGTTTTTTTAAATAAAATAAAGGTTTATATATTTAAAAAATATGCGAAAATCGTAATTTTTTTGTAGTTAACCCTATATACAATGATTTATGTTAAAATTATTTGAAAACCAAAACACATAGTTTAGCTTATTATGTAAACTAATTATTTAAATAATCCTTCTATACGTTTATTTCATAGCAATGTCTAAACAAAAATTGCCATAACTCGTAAAATACCTTGTATAGTACTGTAAAACCCCATAATTTAAAAACAGGGAATTTAAATTTAAAGAGGAAGATGCGAAAATATACAAGGTAACCTAGTTAAAAAATTGTATCTTTGCTTTACCACGTAGTTATTAACTACGCTGTCGAATTCGGCATATTACCCAAGCCTACATAAGTTTTTGGATATTCTGTACCATGATGGAATTATCATTATTATTAATAAAAAAGTTGACGATTTTGTAAAAGTTGTATAGTTTTTGTATTCACATTATAAGATTCAGTCTATTTTCCTTGTCGCAGATAAAGGCAGGAAATAAACGAGAACTTGAAAATTAAAATAAACATAGTTTTGAATACAAAATATTTTAATAAAATTACTTATTTCCAAAGGCATATTTATGGCGTGGCAGGAGTAGCACAATGCCGCAGGCCCCTGCCTTGAAGGGTCCCCCAAACCCGAGCTCATATGTGAAATAATGTTTTTAACAAAATTTACTAAAAGGTATAAATTCTGTATAAGTACTTAAAAGCAGTTACCTTTAGATTTAGAACCAATATACAAATTCAAATAAATAATAACGATTTAAAAGCATTCATACAAAACCGATCAATTTTAGAACCAATACTTTGGTTGCTTTATTACAGGTATTTAAATTTCTAAAAGGTCTATGACGACAGCGGTAGCTGATGACGAACAAAGCAAATTCACGGATTTTTCATCAGTTTTTCCTTACATAACTTTCAAAACCTTCAAATATCTATATAAGACTGTAATATAAAATCAATGATTTGCTCACAGACTGGTCTATTAACACTTAGTTAATTGAAGTACATTTTTTATTGTGCTTGCAGTTTAACGACGTATGGTGTTAGGGGATGTCCTAGATTTTTATGCAAGTAAGTATGTATTAAACATTTTTCGTAATTTTACTGTGCTAAAGCAAAGTAAAGTTAATTGTGAAAGTTAAATATCAACATGTCTAGTTCTAATAAATATCTTAAGTGGCATCGGAAAACGAAAGAGAAAAATAAAATCTGATGAAAAAAAAAATAAAAGTTACCTAAAATTAGTCTTTAAGTAAAATTAGTACTTTAAGAATGAGAATGAGAATAAGTTTTTGATGAAAAAAACAAGTAAAAAGTGTTCTAAAATTAAAAAAATTTATTAAACTAAATGTAAACTAAACTAAACTAAAAAAAAATACTTCCATTAAAATCATAAATGTGTTGCTTGTGTGACTCCATTTCAAATAGGTAAAAGAAATAAATTTGACTTACTCACAATCAATTTAATTTTACCACCCAAAACGACTGGTTTCGCTTTCTAAAATTTGCAAAATATCTTCAGGTCAAACGGTACAAAGTAAATTAAATGCTGAAATTATAAAAAGACCATATTAGGGTGCTGCCTTTTAAAGATATAGATCAAAAAAGTTATAGTAATTATGCCAATATTAGATGTCTGTGTTTATTAATATGCATAAATTTGATTTAGCACACAAAGTAAAAAACCCACAAATTGGTTTTGAATTAATTGTTGAATTGTAATAAATTAGAAATAACAAAATACTACTTACATTCCGGTACAAGTATTTTTAAATAAAGATTCGTGATACATAGTTCAAACTATTCTGTATTGCTGATAATGTGTGATCTTCGGTCAATGTTGTAACTTCTGACAATTAACGAGGAAGTTTCTTGAGGGGAGAGATGTTAACAGATTATATAGGATTAAGGTATATGTGATTGTTTGTTAAATGAAATAGTGATGTTATATATTATTTAAATTACTAAAGTTATTTATATTTATTGAGGAGATATATTTTAGAAACATATCAAATGGTTCATATGATTTCCTACAATTTTTGGTAAATAGATCAGCAATTTCTCGAATAGGAGCTAATTTATCTCGTTGTATTCTTTCTGCTCTCGTATCCAAATTATCAAAGCGAATATACTTCAAAATACTTATAAATCTATCCCGGCTTAGAGATGTTGTATAAATAGGACGCGTAAATGCATTATTTGTATTGGACTATATATCATGCACCTTCTCATGAGACTCTCTGAACCTTCCACATAATATATGTAAGTATACCAAAGAAAGCACGCCGTTCGACTAGATCAACGTCAATCCAATCCTTCATTTTTGTCTCGTTCTTACTATTATTATACGCAGCTATGAACTCAATAGCTCTCTTATTGTTATACTCGAGAATCATTGACATTATGCTATCAGAAAAAGTAAATTGAAGGCATCCCTGCATGTCTCAATATTTTGACTTTTCGTAGTTAGACTATGTTTTTCTGTAATAAATTACATACCAACGTCTTACCCTTTTTTGAAGCTAACTAACGCCATGTTCGTCCTTCGCACATAACATCAGACGCGTTAGATCTTTTACTATTTGTACTTTCAGAAGTTGACGCTAAAACTTCCTCGTTCTCGAGTTCAGTAATTGATAAATTACCTTCATATGCTTCTGGCTCACAACCGTCATTATCACTCGCTTCACTATGACTTTCATCCAGCTCAGCAAAGTCATGTTCTTGGCTATCTGATAGGAGTAAGGCATACAACTCAGGTTTACTTAAAGGTTAATTCTTTTTCCACATTTTGATATAATACTGCACACTTTAAGATCGATTTTTGAATTAAATTTATAAACAAACGTGAAATACCGCTTTACACCAAAGTAAGACCTCTTGTCTCGGACGTTCTCATAGAATATGCCTATTAGACACTACATTTACTCCCAAGGTTAACTTCTATCTACTAATATCTCTACAAACATAATCATTTGGCCTTGAATACGTTCACTGGTAAACAGAGACGGCTGCGTTTTACGTGTACCTACAAACATATTGCAAATATTCTTCGAAATCCGAAGACCGGGTCAGGACTGACCCGGCGTCATAGATGTTACGTAGAGGAAAAACTGTAGTTTGAATGTTCACGAATGATACACGAAAAAATAGATTGAAACAAATAAGGAGAACTTACGATCAATCCGATTTGTAAAAAAAATATTTCATGAAATGTTTAGAAATCGGTGAATTTCGGGTCACGCCTGACCCAGTCTTCGTATCTTAAAGGTTAAGTGATAATGGTAGTGGTATACCTACCATTTGGCTTTAAAGTTCCAAATTATACGGCACCCAAGCGATTTTGATTTTAGTAGCTTCCATTGACTGTAGCGAGTGTCACTGGTTCACATATTAACCAAAAAAATAATATTGGCGCGCATATCAGGCCGGTTTATGTTTGGCCGGTAAATAGTGCGACCAGTGGTACTCGCCGCCTACATACTTTTTCGTGTGAATTGAGTAAATACACAATAACAATTAAAATCGCGGGCGCGGTCTTCAGATATTAACTGGCCCCTTCAATGAAAAATTCGTTATTATATATGAAAACACAACTGCCTAGAATTCAGGAGAATCCCTCTGATTTATACTAGAAGGTCAATCCGGGTCATCGTTTCGACCTTTTCTTTCAGGTAAATTTCCTGCCAGCTGCTAGCTCTCAGCTCTCAAAAGATGGTTCCTCCTGGAACCTTGTCGGGACTGCAACTGGAACGGTATGTTGGTATCGGCAACTGGACCCTCTTTTACAACTTCCAGTTGTATAAAAATGACAAGGGACGGTTTTCTCTCCGCACCAGTAACTATGCGGATTGCAACAGACTAACACCTGGACTTCGGTGTCTTTAAAGATCTCCTCCACCATATTTCAGATAACCCTCCAATCTAATTGGCGGCACTCCAACTTTGGCATGGCTAACTTTTGCACGTGGGACTCTAGTACGTGCTCTCTTAATTGAAGTAAGGCTTCCCATACATCTCGGTAGGTAGGTTGGTCACGGGCAGTGTCTTTTGTTACCAGGTAGAAAAGGTAACGTGATGCATCTTCGAGTTTCAGAGTTTTACCGGGAGCTGGCACTTGGCATTGAAGTTCTGCAACTCGACCAAACTTCCTTCGAAAAACGGATGCCAACCCTGGTGCGTCTTTGATACTGGCCGGGATGGTAAGGGCCAGCGAGTAGTCATCGGGAAGCGCGAGTAGATCTTGCTTTTCTTCAGTGGTAACACCATGTCTTGCTTTACCCGTACCTCCATAGGCACCCATGAATTCCTCAAACGTGAGGTCAGACACATCTTGGACTTGGTTTACTCCCACTTCTTCATCTACGTCGTGGTCACCTTCGAAAGACGCCAGCCGGTTATGGTGTACTATCATTGGCTTCCCCCTCGGAATCTTGCTTATTCGGTAGATGACATCGTTGATCTTTTCCATAATTAAGTATGGGCCTTCCCAAAACTGCTGCAATTTGGGAGAACAACCTTTTCGTTTCTTGGGATTATACAGCCATACTTTGTCGTTCTTCTTAAAGCAACCCTTTTCGGCTTGTGTATCGCACCGTTTCTTCATTCTGTCGCTAGCGATCTGAAGGTGGGAACGGACAAACTCATGTACATCGTCCATTCTTCTTCGTAATTCGATCACATAATCTTCACCTGCTACATCTTCTCCAGGTCGACACCCAAACTCTAGATCACAAGGTAGTCGCATTTCGCGTCCGAATAGGACTCTGGCTGGTGTCTGGCCTGTTGATTCGTTAACAGCAGATCTGTAGGACATTGTGAAGAACGGAAGGTATTGGTCCCAGTCTCGCTGATGATCGGACACCATCTTTGTCAAATACTTGCCAACTGTCCTATTCATTCGTTACCATACCATCCGATTGCGGATGATACGCGGTAGTTCTTGTTTTCTTCATGCCTAGTCTATCACATATTCCTTGGAATAGATCGCTTTCGAAGTTCCTGCCTTGGTCACTATGGATCTCCAAAGGCACTCCAAATCGGCTGATATATTCTTGGATCAACTTATCTGCAACGGTGGCGGCCTTCTGGTCTGGAAGTGCGTAAATCTCGACCCACTTAGTGAAGTAATCCATTACTACCAACATGTACTTGCCTCCATTTTCACTTTCTGGAAATGGCCTGGCGATATCCAAAGCTATTCTTTCAAACGGGCTTCCAACATTATATTGTTTCATAGGAGCTCTCCTTTTTCGGTAAGGCCCGTTACTCGTAGCACAAATAGTACATTTCTTACACCAGTCTTTTACGTCGTCGGAACTGTTCATCCAATAAAACCGTTCCCGAATTCGCTGAAGGGTTTTCTTTACACCAAAATGCCCTCCTGATGGACTGTCGTGTAACTGACGAAGTACTTCGGCTATTCTGCTCTTTGGGATCACCAACTGTCTTCTCTTCTCTGAACCGTCATCATTTTCCAGGACTCGTTTGAGCAAGCCATCTTCCATGATAAATGAGTCCCACTGGGCCCAATACGTCTTAACTACTGAGCGTAGGTTTGATATTTGTTGCCAAGGTGGTCGACGGTTTTCCTCTTTCCATTTTCGGATTTTCTGTATAACTGGATCTCTCTCTTCTTCTTCCCTTATCTTAGTAGGCGTTCAGTCGTCGTTGACAATCGTCGTTCTTAGCACTGCTGCTTTCTTGGATTCCGTTTTGTTGCAGTGGGAACACTCTGCTGGGCATGGACTTCTGGAAAGAAAATCAGCGTTTCTGTGGCTAACTCCGGCCCGGTGCTCAATCTTAAAATCGTATTCTTGGAGTCGTTCGATCCATCTGGCTATCTGACCCTCTGGATTCTTAAACTGCATCAACCATTTAAGGGCGGCATGGTCGGTTCGGATTAGAAACTTCCTACCATAAAGGTATTGATAGAAGTGCTCTACTGATTTTACTACTGCTAGAAGTTCTCTTCTCGTGACACAATAATTCCGCTCAGGTTTTGAAAGAACTTTACTAAAATATCCGAGGACTCGTTCCTGTCCTCCTTGAATCTGAGACAGCACTCCTCCAATTCCCACATTACTTGCATCTGTATCTAAGATGAACTCTCCTTCTGGCAGTGGATACCCTAAAATTGGTGCTGTTATTAGATGTTTTTTTAAGGTCTCAAAGGTATTTTGGCAGTCTGTATCCCAGCGGTATTCTCTTGCTTTCTCTGTAAGTCGCGTTAATGGCTTAGCGATATCTGCAAACTTCTTAATAAACCTTCGGTAGTAAGTACATAGTCCAAGAAAACTTCTCACTTGGTGTTTGTCAGTTGGTTTTGGCCATTCCTTAATGGAATCGATTTTTCCCTTATCCATGGCCACTCCTTCTTTACTGACTATATGACCCAGATAATTGACTTTACCTTGAAATAACTGGCACTTCTTGGGGTTTAGCATCAATTGGGCAGCTTTAAGTCGATTAAAAACGTTTTCTAAATTCCTCAAATGATCTTTGAATGTCTCCCCCAAGACGATTATGTCATCTAAATAAACCAGGCATGTTTTCCAAGATAACCCTCTTAACACATTTTCCATAAGCCTCTCAAATGTCGCAGGAGCATTACAGAGTCCAAATGGCATAACATTGAATTGCCACAATCCAGATCCTGTGGTGAAGGCTGTCTTTTCTTTATCTACTGGGTCCATTTCTACCTGCCAGTATCCAGACTTCAAATCCAAAGTAGAAAACAATTTACTTCCAGCCAATGTGTCCAATGTGTCATCGATCCGAGGCAGAGGATAACTATCTTTCTTGGTAAGGTTATTCAGCAAACGGTAATCCACACAGAACCTCGTCGTTTCGTCTTTCTTTTTAACCAGGACCACCGGAGAGACCCATGGGCTCGTAGAAGGTTCTATCACCCCGTCTTTCTTCATTTCCTGAACAATCGTTTCAGCTTCCTCTCTTTTCGCCTGTGGTAATCGTCGAGCTGTTTGACGAATTGGCTTAGCATTACCAGTATCAATTTTATGCTTAACAACGGTAGTTCTTCCCGTCTTTCCTCCTTTCGGTACGAAAATATCACGATACTGCCGAAGAAATTCCCTTAATTTTCTTTTCTCAATCTGATTCAGAGACTGTCCAGCAACTGCAACCATTTGGTCGAATTTGTCGTTGGAATTATCAGATGTTGTCGCCTGACGGATTATGGATGTAACAGGTACACAAGTTCCGTTCCTACCTTTGTCTCTTTCTTGATGGTCACTGGGTAGTCGTTGACATTGATAAGTCTCACAAGAATTTCTTAAGCCGAAGTCACCAATTCCTTTCCAATTATGATTCCACGGCCAATCTCATCGTCGTGGTTCCAAGGCTCCATCATAACAGGTGTCCCTTCGTCTACAATTCCCTGTAGTCGCGCTACTATGATCGTTTCGCTTCTCGCAGGCATGACTGTATCTTCTGTAATGGCTGCTTGCACAGTGTTGTCATTATGTGGATGAAGAAATACCTCCTCGTTGCCAACTTTGATTACCTTATTCTTAAAATCCAATTGGAATCCATGCATATTCATTACGTCCATTCCTAATATAACATCCTCTTCGATGTCAGCAACTATAACAGTATGGACGAACTTTTCTGCTCCAATTCCCAATTGTACCTGGATTTCTCCATGAATGTTGGCATTTTCACCAGTAGCGGTCCGAAGTCGCAACCTCGTTGGTAACAGTTTCTTACGGCTGTTTATAACTGTTGGGCGTATAATGGTTCTGGTCGCTCCGGTATCCACCAACAACGTATGTCTTTTACCATTTATTTCTCCATCTACATATACACTATCTTCACGACATTTCAAAGAAGCTATTAGTATGAGAGGGTCTTTGGAAAAGTTCCGGGTCAAAGCTACCCCCCTAAGACTGACCCGTTCTAGTTTTCCTGGTGGTAAGTTTCTTGATTTGCGTCGTACCTAGGGTGCTTACAGGAGCTTCGTACGTGTCCTATTTCGCCACAATTCCAGCATCTGATGGTCTTCGTTTTCTTGTATGTCATACTCTTAATCATATTAACGAGCTGGTCAAGTTTATCTTCATCTCCTTCCTCTTTTAAAGTCCTAACTTTACTGTACCCTCCAGAGGCCTGCGTAGCTGACTCGTATTCGAGGGCGGCGGATAAGACATCAACCAGCGTCTTGTGACGAGCTAATCGTAGTGTTCTCTGCATTTCATGATCACGAAGACCATCAATAAACGTTTGAACGGCCAATTTTTCCATCATGTCTTCGGGAGCTGTTGGATAAGCATATCGTACTAATCTGACAATATCTACCTCATATTCTTGAAGAGCCTCCTCTTTCTTCTGTCTACGATTTTTAAGCTGCGACTGATATACATGCTCCAAATGTTCGTGGCCATATCGCATATTTAACCTCTTCTTGAGTTGTTCGAAATCATCGGTCTCCTCTACGGCTATGGTCTGAAGCACATCTAAGGCATCTCCTCGAAGAGTGATAGTCAGGTTTACAGCCTTTTATTTTTCAGACCATCCATTCGCTCTTGCGGCTGATTCGAACTGTTTCATGTAGTTGTTCCATGACGATTTTCCATCGAAAGTTGGGACTTTCACATGGACAGAACCTCCACTTCCTTCAAATTTCGGCCGTGTTTCCAACTTACATTTCGTCTCTTCTTCTTTTGTCTCCACTGTAATTGGATTGTTTCCTCTCTCTGCTGTCCCTGTTTCCTCCATCTTCCTTTCCATATCTTTTCTTCGAAGGCCAACATATCGGCAGCAACTTGGTTTTTTAATGAAGACACTCTATCGTCAAGAGCAGACATCTCAGAAGTGACTTTAGAGATGTTAGCAGAAACTTTACTTTCCAGAGAAGAAATCTCGTTAGAAACTTTGTTTTTTAATGAGGCGATGTCGCCGGAAACTTTCGAAATATCGCCAGAAACTTTGTTCTCTAATGATGCGATGTCACCGGAAACTTTGTTCTCTAATGATGCGATGTCACCAGAAACTTTGTTCTCTAACGATGCGATGTCACCAGAAACTTTCGAAATCGACGAGAGGACAGCATCTTCAAATATATAAGTCTCTGGATCTAGACCTTCTTCTTTTAAAGCGTTCTTTAGTCGTTGGACTAAATCAGCCGTTTTCCCGGTAGAAGCTAATTCCCTATCTTCAAGATGTCTTCTTAAATTAGTCACTGTCAGCTCATAAATCGTAGCCATTTTCACAATTTATTTTATATTCACTTTTTGACATCAATGAAATGAAATTTATTTATGTCTTTATTTAATTTATAATGTCTTTATTAAAAGGTTCTTATTTTAATTTATTAAAAAGCACAATAATGTATATCAATTTATTTAAAGAATAATACATAATTTATATAGCCGAGCGTAACAATTAAAATCGCGGGCGCGGTCTTCAGATATTAACTGGCCCCTTCAATGAAAAATTCGTTATTATATATGAAAATACAACTGGCCTAGAATTCAGGAGAATCCCTCTGATTTATACTAGAAGGTCAATCCGGGTCATCGTTTCTACCTTTTCTTTCAGGTAAATTTCCTGCCAGCTGCTAGAATTTCTCGTACAATCTACAACATATTAGTGAATAAAAAAACATGTTTACAGGTTTTTAAATATGACTCATATTTTTACGTAACAATATATATATATATATATATATATATATATATATATATATATATATATATATATATATTTGTTTCTTGGTAATCATTTTATCATAATATTCATGCCTCAAGATTGTCATCATAACCTGTACATAATTTAGTAATAAATTTATACTTCTTTATGTTAACGAAAATTAAGTAATAATACTTATTATTTATGGAGAGGATACTCGTATCTTTTGATTGTTTATATTTTTGTGTTATACGTTTGCGAAAATTTATTATGCGTATTTATCCTAATGTCCATGTGCCTATATTGCGACGGTAACTTAAGCTTGTTTAGTAATACATTCATTTTCCTTTATTCTAAAGCAAAACTAAATAATTTAATTAATTATTTAGATTTATTTGTCAATAAAACTTATTGACATCATATTTTGTTGCAGGTAATCATGTCTTTGAACGACAAGAGGTCACTAAACCAGAATGATCTAGAAGCTCTTGTAAACCAGGTAGTAATGGAGCTGTTATCAGGTGATGCAGAAAATTACTGTCCGTCTAAATTTGAAGAAATCTCAGATGCTAAGGATTTTCTTCAAGTTGTCGTAGCAGCATTTTGTCATCAGATTTGGTGCATCGATGCGCCGTCATCTAGTCATCCGAATAATGTTTCATCAAGCAGTCATTTGAATGATTGTCATTCAGATGATGAAATAGAGAGCACGTTCAATGATTTCGATGCAGATCCAACATTCGGTCCATGTTTGGCAAATCAACAGAGGAAAATGACTGATAATTGTGTTCCATTTGAGAGTGAAGATTAAGAAGAAGCTGAATCCAGAAATGATACAGAAAATGTTGCTAATTCTTTACTTTTTAATTTTATTTGGTAAAAAAGGGAAAAGTCCTAATTGTTGTATTCAACTTTTGACTTTAGTGAAAGAGTTCGACATTGTAACGTAAACATAAATGTGGACAATGCTACACCTATAACATATTTTACTATATTTTTTGATGAATTATTTTGCCAAAAACTTAGTTGATGAATCCAATTTATATACCTCATTGGCAAATATCTCATTGAATATAGACAAAGATGAGCTTAGTGCATTTTTCGGTATTCTTATCATTATGGGATTCCATTCTTTGTCAAGCAAACCCTACTGGCTAAATGATATTAATTTTCATGTAGAAAGAATTACCAGCGTTTTTACTTTGAAACGATTTTTAAAAATTTTACGTTATTTTCATGTAAATGATAATACAAAAATGCCTGTTTCTGGATCCCAGAATTTTGATAAGCTGTACAAAATTCGACCAATTGTACAACACCTGAAAGTTAAATTTGTAACAACCTTCTCTCCATCCAGATACATTTTAATCAATGAGAGTATGATTGGCTTCAAAGGCAGAACGTTAATGAAGCAGTATATGCCTATGAAGCCTATAAAACGAGCCTTCAAAATATGGGTATTAGCGTGCGTAGAAACTGGATATCTACTTAATTTCCAAATTTATTAGGGCAAATCTGAAAGGGACTCAAATACTATTCTAGGAGAAAGCGTTGCTTTAAATTTTGCAAGCCATTTTGAAATCAAGGGCTATTGCTTTTACTTTGACAGCTTCTTCTCAACAATTCCATTATTTCAAAAATTACTGGATAAAAAACATTTTGCGTGTGGAACAATACGACAGACAAGAAACCATTTATGTCTAAATAAAAGACTCAAAATGAATGAATCTGATTCAGTTTGTTCCGCTGATCTTTCTGTAAGCAAATGTAAAGAGAGAGGTGTCAAATGTGTATCAGTTGTTAGTAATATGCATAACGTCCAAGAAAATACAGAGGTATTAAGAACTGACAAGGGAGTTCGGCAGAGAGTATACTTTATCCAGAAATTTAGTGTCTCATTATAAAAGTTGTTTTAATAACAGCTGTAAACCTGAATAATCCCTTGTAAATATTTTACTGTTAGTTAATTATCACAGCTACCAAAGCTGCCAGGACCTGCATAATAATAGCCAAGCATAGCACAACTGTATATAGGTATAGGTACATATAATTAGATCAAATATTATCATTTAAGCATAATGTCATAAAACTCTTTTTATAAACATACAAATTTCCCGTAATTATTGTTATTAATCATTATTTTAAGTCTCAACGAAAAAAATATTTTGTGTGTGTGTGTTTTGTGTTTTATTGGCACTGGTTTTCACACTGGCCAGTCAATTTCATAATGATTTTTTTAGACTATAACTTATCACTAACTCAGGGGAGTAATGTGTAGTGTCTGTGTTGAGTAAATGTCTTGTTACTTTAGTAAAGTCGACTTCATTGTCTTTACAAAGAGACGCTAATTGTATCTGAACGTCTGAGGTCCCTTCGGTGAGTATCGATTTACTCGTTTTAAAAGATTCATATTTATTCATGTTGACTGTTGACTTGTTATGTTTAAGTTTTCCGTTTCATGTCTGAAAAAGTTGGCAAAAAATGGGAAATTTCTTTATTAATAATTTCACGAAAAAAATTATTCTTCATTAAAGGTTATGCATCACATAGAAATCATTAATCGATAATCTTATAAAATATTAAGTAGTAGATAGGGAAAATCAAAATTATTAATTAATACTGAAGAGGAAAGTGATTTTAAATTTAGATATGCAAGAAATTGTAATTTTAAAATGTTTGTATGTATTAAAAATTATGTTCAAGTTCAGATTCATGGCCATCTAATAATTAAATAATACATTTAAAGTGAAAAGTAAATAAAAAAATACTTTTGCATTTGTTGATTTTGTATATTGAATAAGGTAAATTAGAAATAAAATTAAAAATTAATGCACCTACTGATACATCATTAAAAGGCCATGAATCTAAATTTAAAAATAATTTTTAATTCCTACAACCAAATTAAAATAATATTTTATGCTGCACCTAAATTTAAAAGCACTTCACTTTTAAGCATAAATCAATATTTTTGGTTTTCGCTGTATACCACTTAAAATTTTATAAATTTGATTATTGATTATTGATTTCTATACAATGCAGAAATGTTTATGAAGAATAGTTTTTTTCAACTGAAATTGTATGTACAGCTGGTAACAAGGTCATCGTGAGAAAACATGTAACTACACAGCTACTAGGCGCTAGATGGTGCTATTTCATCTACTTTTGATTTTAGAGAAATAAAAGGAGCACATGGGGTATGGTATACCCCAGAACACTAACTAAGGGTTAAAAATAAAAACCAAAAGATACAATTTTGACTGTTTAATTGAAAATGTAGTTATTACGTCTATAAGTATTTAGAACTAGCCACATAATAATGTCAGATGACCCTTAAATTACATAATTATAGTAACACACCTTTTAATTCTTAAGACACTAGGTCGATGATAAATGATTTCATTTTTTTATCATCCTTTTTATCCTTTCTTATTAATTCGTCTTACTAAATGACTTATGATACCTTACAAATATATAGATATATATATATATATATATATATATATATATATATATATATATATATATATATATATATATATATATATATATATATATAGATTGCAAAAAGTACGACCGTTAATTAAATTTAAAATAGATTCAATGGTTGAATTGCAAAGGTTTGATCGGTCAATAATTGGCAAATGAAAGTCGTCAACTACTTCATTGATTTACTAGAATACGTTTCGCTTTTATCCTTTTTTTAAAAACATTATCAATTTTCTACATATAGAAATGATCTTAGTATATAAGTAAACAACGAACAGGGTTCATACTTACAAAAACAATTTGTAGGTTTTTAGATGTTATGAAAACTCTAACAAACAATAACTTAACATTAAAACGAAACTAACTAAACGAGAGAAAAAAAAAACTAAAAACACAAAAAAAACTGTAAGCACTATTGTTTATTTATTTTATTTGTTGGTGATTTTTTTATTTTGAACGATGGCTTCATTTGGATGTTAGTTTAAACTCTTTTAAGTCTCATGAATCAAACCACACTAATCTTTTCGATTGTTTTCTAACCGTTGTATAATTTCACCACAGTGAGGTGCGATTATCGAGGGAATTGGTAAACGAAAAAACACCGACCTTTTTTAAAAAAGGATTTAATTTTTTTTTACCTCTTTTTATTTAATATATTATACTCAATGAAAAATGTACCAATCTGGAGTATTAGTTCATTAAAAGAAACAGGGAAGAAGAATAGGAATGAAGTTCATGTCTTGTAAGGGTTTTTTTATTTGTTTTGTATGATGACAGAGTGATATATCTGGCTCAAGTTGTCGATGTCGGTTCTTTTATTTAGGGACGCTGGATGTTTTAGAATTTGGCACATTTCAAGAATCGATCGCTTGTGATAATTGTGTTGTTTGCACAGTATTTTGGTATACGTGAAATCGATACTGTGTTTAGTTGAAATGGTATCTTGTGTAAGGGCACAAGATGGTTTAGAAATCCTAATGTTGCTTTTGTGGGACGATAGTCGACTTTGAATAGAGCGGCTGGTCTGGCCAATGTAGTAGGAGTTACACTCTGCACAGGGTACATTATAGACGACATTAGTTTGTTCTAGACGGACCAATGAAGGTTTTGTCTTCAAAAATAACTTTCCTAAGGTTCTGTTGTTTTTTAAGGCTATTTTAACACACGTTTTTGAAAAGTTTGTTTAGCTTGTTTGTGATTTGTGGGAAGTACGGGAGCGAGGCATATTTTGTGGTTTATTCAGGAGTGAGAAGGGAATTATCCATCTCTATTTTGTTAGAAATGGACGCTAATATTAGCCTGTTGGGTGTTTCAGTAATGGACTGCCCATAGGTTTTGAAATATATAAAAATTTATTGATGATGGATGCAGGATAGGAGTTATCTATGAGAATAGATTTCAGTAGATTGAGAGATTCTTCTTTGTAAAGCGGGTGTGTCAACATGTGTACTTTAAGGCTGAGGACTTGTACCAGGTTAAGTTTATACCTAATAGGGTATGTCGTATGGTAATTTAAGAAACGTTTGCTAGCCATTTTTTTTCTGTACCAGGTAGTGACTAACGGAGTGGTCCCTAGCTTGTTTTATGGTATTAACTAGTGATAAAGGTAGTGCCACAGTCCTTATGATAAGAGAAGCAATACATTAACCTGAGCCAGCAAGTCCTAGATAATAGCAAATACTATCCACTTCTTTGCAATTCCACTTTAACCTACACCAACAAAATCACCCAATTACTAAACTTAAAAACAAAAAAAATTATTGACGAGAAACTAGCAAAATCCTTTCCATAACTAGAATGGCTATGGTATTAGATGTTACTATCTCTCAAAATGCACAAGCCACAACTGTGTATGCGACCCATATTATCGTCAATAAATGCTCTAAATACGAATTTAGCTCAATTTCTAACGAACATTCTTTCACAAGCATACAATTATAATAATGACTTCAACATAACAGATTCTTTCCAGTTCAGTGAATTTACTAATAATTATTAACTACCCAGAGGCTTTGTCTTAGTAAGTTTTGACGTAGTATCCTTGTTCACAAATCTTCCACTTTCCAGTGTATTAACTTCTCTCCGTAACCATCGGAATTAAATACAACCCCACAGTCCGGTATCTTGAGAAACTTTTTCCGAATTATTTAAATTGATTTTTGACACCAATTATATAATTTTCAATGACAAATATTATCGTCAAATTTTTGGAACTACTACGGGATCCACGATTTCTCCTATGCTAGTCAACTTTGTACTAGACGATCTTATCAATGACAGTATCAAGAAGTTAGATTTCCAGTTTTCGTTTGTAAAACGGTATGTTGACGATCTGATTTTAGCAACCCCGCCAGACAAGACGGTGGACACCTTATCAGTTTTTAACTGTTTGATCCTCACCTATAATTTACTACAATGTGAATTTGAGGTTGATAACAGTATTCCGTTTTTAGATATGCGAATTATTTGCACATCTGATTACAGATTAGTCACTACCTGACACAGAAAAGAAACGGCTAGCAACCGTTTCTTAAATTACCATTCGATACATCCAATCAGATATAAACTTAACCTGGTACAAGCCCTCAGCTTTAGAGTACACATGTTGACACACACGCTTTACAAAGAAGAATCACTCAATCTACTGAAGTCCATTCTCATAGATAACTCCTATCCAGCATACATCATCAATAAATTTCTATATTCCAAAAGCTATAGGCAGTCCATTACTGAAACACCCAAAGGACTAACATTAGCGTCCACTTTTAACAAAATACAGATGAATAATTCCCCTCCCACTCTTGAACAAACCACAAAATATTCTTCGCTCCCGTACTTCCCACAAATCACGAATAAGCTTACCGAACATTTCAAATACTGATGTTTTCAAAAACAAATGTTTTTATGTGTGTGTTGGTGTAATGTTTTTAGAACGTTGCTCAGTAGACTAATGTCATGTAAATTGTGGTTTTATTAAATCTACTTTTCCTATGTATCAGAGTAGAAATGGAGACCAACTTCAATCATACTACAGGAGAGCAAATATCGGTGGTATATATTTTGTTAATCATATAATGAATGATTATTTTTAAAGATTATTTAGGATTATTTTCGGTAACTAATTTTGGCATTTTTCCATATGGATTTTGTCTGTTTCTGAAAATTGTTCTGCCTTCATCTTGTCAATCACACGTTTTATTTCTGCTGTTTTTATAAGTACCACTATACCAATAGATTTATTTGATTTTTTTTTAAACATTTCGTGACTCCGATAATATTCTCATCCTCATGCTGTATATCATTCTTCATCCTCCTTATTTTCCAAAGTACAAGAAATGAAACCACCAGTGGCTCTATTAAAAAAAAAAAACGGGGAAAAAAAAGCAAGAATTTGATTATTAATAGTTGTACTAAACGCAGCGCCCACACTCGAGTAAACAACTGGTTGAGCTCTATCTCTTTAGCTCTTGAGGATCCCATTTTCTTACGAATAGAACTCCTTCTGTCTTGTCGGTACAAATGGAAAATTGGTATTTATACAGTGTTAAAATTTTTAAAAGTGGATATCTTTTATACATGTATAAATTATTTTGGTATGCCAGTATTCTTGAGAATGGGAAAACACTATTCATTTGGCGCAGTGACAATACTAAATTTTATAATAAACAATCATTTTATTAATTTAGGTTTATTATTGACTCATATGTATTTGTTATTATGAAGTCTATACATTTTTATTTTATTGTGAAATATGGATTAGCAATTCTTTTACCTTTAATTACAGAGTAACTTAGCATCTCTTGGGGCGTTTTACAACTGGTACTGGTAAAATAATTGCAAAGTACATTTGTACTTGTAAAATATAGTAAAGGTTTATTACTAGATTTATCCTTGTTAGATCTTCTCTTTTCTTGTAGACCGGATCCTCCATTGTCGGTTTACTTTCTGCAACTGCTATGACACCTAATGTACTGAACGTGAACTCATGGTTTTCTTTTGTTGCATTGTTCAGTTTAATAACATTATCATTCCATATCTCTAATGAAAAGTAACTTTGATGCAAATATCTTAATTTCAGTGTAACATATGCAACAGACAGTCTTTAAGTATTACTAAAATTACATAAGATTTTGTGAGACTAATTATTTTCTTTGATATGTTCATAATATTTCACAGTTACACATATTTTTACTTAAAAATCGATAACTAACTGGTGCAATTATTTTCTCTATTATAGTATTCCCAGTATTTCTCTATTGACTTCGTGAATATTTGATCGGTTAATTGATTTTTCTAAACGCACTTTATTAATTTGATATAGCAAAAGCCACATACGAAGCCGCTTTGCCATTTAATGCCAATAACTTTAATACTAGTAGACCAAATAAGCAAAGATATATTTTACATTTTTATGTATAACATTTTACTGCTACGTTGTGTCGATCAGCGCTGCTCAACAAATTTTCGATCATGTAATATACTATATGGTATTTATACACTGAATTTATTACCAACATGTTTTAATGATTTTTGTTTAATTTTTTGTGACGTATAATGTAGGTTTACCAAATAATCAAAGTTATGCATTTGCGAGAACATATTTTTATGAGGTTATGAGAAAAATCAGGTCTCAACCACACATATCATTAAAAAATGATTTGTGTTATCTAAACACTGTTATCGACAAAGAAATATGTACTGCGGCAGCGATATCTTCGAAGATCGTATTATCATCCAATTCATTCAAAAATGTTATTTAAAACGTTTTTGTAATCTCAGTATCTAACTTATCGTCGTTATACGATATATATATATAAATATATATATATATATATATATATATATATATATATATATATATATATATATATATATATATATATATATATATATATATATATATATATATATATATATATATGTATATATTAGAAAAGTGATTATTTCGACCAAAAAATAATTTATAAATACGTTCGAATTATCGGGTAAAGTGGTCTGTAATGAAAATCTTTCTTTTTTCTAAGATACTCAATATTTCGCTATTTATTTAATAGCTTCCTCAGGACACTCGACAGTTAACTAACATATATTGTAATATATTGAACAAAATTTACAAATATTCAAAATAACCAACATTCATCTTAATAACAACTAACCTTAATAATTCATCAAAGAAATATCATTCTTCTAACGTTTCTTTTATTGTTATTTTTATTTTTACATTTGAAATAATTTTAATTTTTTATGGTATAGCTGTAACGAACGTGCTTAAGACAATTTAATCTTGACATTCAATATTTCAAATACTTCAATGTCAGTTTTTATTTGCGAAATCTTTTAATTTCTGTGAGTGTTTTAAAATGTATTTGTACGCCATTTTTTGTAATGTTCAAATTGTTTTAGTTTACTCCTGAGGAAGCTATTAAATAAATAGCGAAATATTGAGTATCTTAGAAAAAAGAAAGATTTTCATTACAGACCACTTTACCCGATAATTCGAACGTATTTATATATATATATATATATATATATATATATATATATATATATATATATATATATATATATATTTATATATATATTTATATATATATATATATATGTATATATATATATATATACATATATACATATATATATATATATATATATATATATATATATATATATATATATATATATATATATATTGATATGATTGGTGTTTAAAGAAAATAATTTATAAGTTATATACTAGATAATTTTAGATATAACAAGTATTTGGTTATTTTAAGAAGTTATATACTAGAGAATTTAATAAAAATATATTTATGTGAGGGCATTTTTAAGAAATTAGCATATAAAAAGTATTTTTTTAGTAATTATGATGTTGTAGATATATTTAAGTGAGCCATGTGACTAGGCAACCAGATATACATACTCTGAAGTGACGATTAAGAATAATTACGAATATAAAGTGGGGTTATAATGATAATATGTTGTTTAAAATGTGTAATTTATTAAATTAAAATGTTTAATTTATATAAGTTACTGATTTAAATGTATACTCTGATCTGAAAAGCCTAAATGCCAACAAAATTCTCGATAGATAAGTAAGGAATTCTCTAGATCACCGGAGATGGCTTTGTTTGCAAAATGGTTTGTTCCAGAAAATTCAGACATGTATTTAATAGAACAAATGGAACATGATTTCTTACCAGATGGTTCTGGAAGATCCAAAAAGATATAAATACCCGGTGATTTGGATTCAAAGCAGTCAGAAAGTTTAAGTCAAGCAGTCAGAAAGTTTAGTAAGAAAGTCGATTCAGTTAGTTATGAGTTTTTTTTAGTATGAAAATTAGTTAGAGGCAGTCAATCAGTTACAATTGTTCAATATAGTGAGTTAAATCAATATTAAGAAACAGTATAAAGAAAATAATATTGAAGATTAAAAATTATGTTATGTATAAATGATGATAATGGAAGAAGTATTAATTGAATATTAAAATTAAATGATATTTTGGTGATTGGATATTGATATATTGAAAAGAAGAATAAAAATAAATGCTGTTGCTGGTTTGCTTGGTGGTTTATAAATGCTGTGAAGAAAAATATCTTAAATTGGTGGAAGCTGATAATTGGAAAAAGTAATTTCACAAAAACAGGGATAACCGAAGCTGAGAAGAAGACATTTGAGTGGTGATTATAATCTATATAGTGGAAAACAGTTCATTTAGGCATTCAGTGACAGAAAGGTACAAAATTTTGTTAATATAATTTAGTTAGTGTCATAACAATTTCAATTTTGAAGATATTTTGTTTAAATTTTACATTGTCTATAGAATTTAATTAGTTTCATAAGAATTTCAATTTAAAGATAGTTTATTTTAAATTTACATTGGCTAGGTTAGATATATATGTGTGTTTCATAATAGATATAATAAAGATAATTTAAAAAAGTACTTACAAACTAATTCTTTGAGAACCGCGATAAAAACCCTATATTATTAAAAAATACTCATTGCTCATCATTCAAACAAACAATACATCATAACAATATATATATATATATATATATATATATATATATATATATATATATATATATATATATATATATATATATATATAATCAATGTTTACAATCAATTAATTTACAAAATAAAATTTTAAAATTTTAGTAGTTTTAAAAAAAAGTTTTATAAACACGTTTATTTTACTGCCATACGTACTAGTTTCCGTTCGGAGAATCATATATCAGTATCTCTGCAAAAGCCATATTTATAAACTGTACACAAATTTTAAAAATTGCACTTAAAAAAAATATTGTCTGAGCTATTTAGATTTTTAACGTTATATAGATCAATAACATTATACTCTCTAAACTCAATTTTCTATAGCAAATAATAGTGATAACGATATTTTTTAGAAATCTAATATGAATCCTCCGAAATATCGTCATCAGTATCTTTTATTTGCGAATCAGTGTCGGACACATTGTCGGCATTTGCAACAAGAATTGTTGCAACGCCGACACTATGCCTCCGTTCGTTACAGGTAAATGTGTATGAGGATATGACTGCCAGCCTCCTACACCTAGGGTGTTGGGTTAAGTTATGCTGGATGTATGCATCAAACTCCGCTGATGCTACATCCTTAGCAAAATAATGCGTACATGTACTACAGTAATATTGTACTTTCACAAGTGGAGCACAAAAAGGAGTACATGTACATTTGAGCATCTTAAAAAGCAGTATGATAAAAAAAACGCATATCTTTATTTATAAGCTTGAGCTGCAATAAAAAAACTGCTAGCAGTAGAGAATAAAATATGTAGAAACATGAAATCTTACCCCTGTAAATGGCAAATGCTCGCAAAAGCTTGTTATTGAATATCTGAATCATTACTTGATAAAAAAAAACGATTTCCTTCATAATTGCAGAGAGAGTATAAGGTGCATATCCGCTCAACCAAATTTGAGAATACCAAGTTAGTGCATTACTATTCAAATGCATGTTACGAGGTACACTTAAAAAGTTATAAAACAAAAGGTCTCAAAAATATATGCTTTCTCTCCATTAAAAAGAATCTTAGAATGGTATTGTTGGTTTCTTGCAAATGATAGGAGTTGAATATAATCGAAAATTTGAATCTTGGTCGTTTGTCCTATCTGCAACATCTCTCACCTGTATATTTATTGTATCTTTATCGATTGGTGGGTAGGGTTTTCATAAAATTGCAAACCTATGTTCATTGTCCACTTTAAAAACAATAAATTACTTGCGCGTTGTAAATAAAATATGATGTGCAACTCGTTACGTTTTCAGCATTTAATTCTGATTCTTATCAGAGACCTATGTTAAATATCAACCTACAAAACATAATATTACTCTACTTGTTGTAGATAAAATAAAAGTATGCAACCGTATCTATATGTTAGATAATTCATTTTCTTTCAGTACCCTGTCCGATTATAGAACGTTGGCTATCATATTGGCAATAATAACTTTGTTTACGGCGGCTCTAAATAAATTAGCGGTGGTCTTTTGAAAGCATTCACAAAGCCAGGATGTTCTTCATCGGCCTGGGCCTCTCCTTCCGGCGATCTTACCCTGTATTATGAAGTGTAGAAGGTTATACCTCTCTATATGTCTTAGTCTTCTTCTTCTTACGGTGCCTATCTGTTCCGGGTGTTGGCGATCAACATGGCTATCCTAACTTTGCTTGCAGCTGAATAGTCCGGTTGTCGATGTATTAAACCACTTTCTCAGGTTTTGAAGCCAAGATATTCTTCTTCTCCCTGATCCTCAACATTAGTCACACGATCCACCCATGAAATTCTTAAAATTCTGTAACACCACATCTCGAATGCTTCGAGTTTTCTTAAAGAAGCTTCGGAAAGTGTCCAGGCCTCTACTCCGTATAATAACGTAGAAAATACATAGCATCTAATGAGAGAGATGTTGGTAGCAAGTGGTAAATCGTGACTTTTGAAAAGAGACTTCATCATTATGAACGCTGATCTCGCTTTTCCTATGCGTTGTTTTATTTCACTGGAGTGATCCCATTGGCTGTTAATGTTGGTACCAAGGTATGTGTAGCTGTCCACTCTGTCAATTGGATGTTGGTTAACCAAAAGCTGTGTATTTAATATTTCACGCTTACTGACTACCATATAATTTGTTTTCTTCGTATTAAGATCAAGTCCGTGTTCTCTACTTATATCTGATATACGCGATATTATTCTTTGCAAACCGTCCAGACTATCTGCAAAAACTACTGCGTCGTCGGCATAACTAATGTTATTTAGACGCATTCCGTTGACTAATACGCCTTCTTGTAGTTCTCCTAGCGCTTGCTCGAAGATATATTAAGAGTATATATTAAATAATACCGGGGACAGAATGCGTCCTTGCCTCACTCCTCTATCTATGGAGACTGCCTCTGTCAATTGGTTATCCACTTTAATATTGGCTGTTTGGTTTTAATATAAATTATAGATGATTCTAACTAACATCTAACCCCACTTCTTTCAAGATGTTTATAAGTTTATATTGCTTTACTCTATCAAATGCCTTTTTGTAGTCGATACAACAAGCATTCACATCACAGTTAACATCCCTGGATCTTTGCATAAGCACTTGGACAACGAATAAAGCTTCTCGGGTGTCTAAGGGATCGCGGAATCTAAACTGCATCCATGATACTTGTTCTTCGCATTTTTTTATATATTCTGACGAATATCTCATTACATGACCGAAATATTGTAACTTTCGAATTTTTATCGTTACTGCTTATTACACTATGTTAAATGCCTTTTCTATGTCAACTTTCCCGAACCTTAACATAAAAGATGTCTATCGAATCAATAAAAAGATGTCCACTAAATCAATGAGCTGATCTTACTAAGTACGTTGAGTATATAGCTATTAAATTATCATTGTAAATATATTTATCGTTTTTTTTTACCACTTTTTATCGCTTTATTTACTTATTGATCCCATATAAAGACATGTAAAATCATTGATAAATAGACATTTTTTTTTAAATGTTAAAAAAAGCGATGCAAAACGATGAAAAATGATCGCTTTTCATTGCTTTATTTTATACTCAGGCCTAAGCCTTCTTTAGGTCACAAATTTGACTTCTAGAATATAATACATATTAATATACATAGTGTCATATTATATCTCGTATGGTTCTATATATTCATCAATAACCTCTTTCGAGACAATTTTTTTGATCAACACTGTATATACAATTACTTTCTATACTGTCTTTGGCTTATAGAATGTATATTATATATTAACATCCATAGTGCTATATATCTCGTATGTTACTATATATTCAATAATAACGCTAAAATTCGTTTTTATTTTCGAAATATTTTTTTATCAACACGCATTGTATATACAATTACGTTCTAATTTTTTATCGCTGGCTGGTGTAATTGTATAAATTTGAATTTCTATTTCTAAAATTATTTTGTTCTAAAAATTCTTTTACATTATAATTTTTCGGATTACCCCGGTACGCGTCGTACTAATTCCTTATATTCTTTAATATCATGACAAATCATATTCCGCTGTGCAAAAATTGCTTGATTGATTTATTATATGAAGAACGAAAACGCATTCCTGTAACGTATACCAACCAATTCTTTTAATACATACGTGACTTTTGGCCAGTTACGTGACTTCAGGCCGTACGAATAATATAAATATGAAACAATATTAAATTGATAATTTTGAGATGGATGTAGATTAACACAAAGTAAGATTTCAATAAGCCAACTCTTTTCTAACATTTATCTTCATTATTTGATTGACTTTAAGATGGACGCTAATTGTATATTACCATTTTTTTTTAATTTAACTTATTTTTTGCAACTACAATATTGTAAAATACTTTTTTTCATTAGATATATTCATTTTATCACCCTTTTATATCATTCATCATTTCTATATAATTAAGATGAGCATATTTATTTGACTAAATATAGCCATTTTTTTTAAACTTTATTTATTACAGCTAACATAATGCTAAATATATCTGGAACAGACCCTTTTTATTCCTTTTCTCAACCTTTTCATCATTCATCGTTTTTATATAATACGATAATTCTACTAGATCTTAGTTTTATATATATTATTTTTAAATTAAGATACCTAAGATTAGCACATTTAAAAAATGTTTAGTTATGCCCACTAAAAAGATGTCTGATATGGACCACTGGTAAATTAATGAACCGTTCTGGTTAACTCCAGAGTTATGTGTTCGTGCAGCCTCCTAGCAAGATATAATAGTTACATTTACCTCGATTTAGTTTTAAGTCTTCGATAGCCTGTCACAAAACAGGAGTTTACACAGTTTACAGAATTTACTAGTTTTAAGATCAGATAACCTAGAGTTATTGACCAACCCACAATAATTCATTTTGAATACTGAACAGCACAGTAACTAATGAATTAACACCAAAGTATCGATGTTGTAACATTAATAAAAATAAAAGATGTCCATCAGATCAATAAAAAGATGTCTACTAAATTAACTTAAATCATGAGCTAATCTTAGTAAGTCAAGTATATTATTATTAAATATATTATCATATAATGTAAAATCATTTATCCCTACTAACCATCATCCTTACTAACATGGCGGTCGATGTAGTCGTACCTTCACGTTGGTGACTGCTGTTAAGAACATATTTTTTCTGTTTTTCAGCAAATTTATGTTCGACCGAATTGACTACCTTTTACTCATTACATTTTTACATCATTTTTATACCTCACTTTTCACATACATTCCATCACTTAGATACTAACATCATTTAATTAACGTTTACAGATACTTATTGCTAACATATTTTTTCAGGCAGTCTGTGTAGCTATTGTTATACAATGTTTCTAATACAACATATATTTCTATTTCTTACCAGAGACCTGAAGCACAATATCAACCTACAAAACATAACATTACCTGATAGGATGACGTGAGAGGGCTCGTTGAAAAGGGGATGAAAAATGGGGTTGAATGAAATATGTGCCGTGAGCATCGGAGCATGCCGAAAGGGCATTATTAGGTATCTTCGTTTCTATTGGTCTGATTTTGTGGGGTGTCAAATGAAAGCGTTGGTGACACAAAAGCCATGTCAACGCTCGAACATTCTTCTTTTCCGTACAGTGCCTAAGAGAACGTCGACGTAGGATGTGATATTCGATACAGAACGTAAAATGTCGCGTGATATTCGACGCAGGACGTCACATTCGACGCAGAACGTGAAATGTCGCGTGAATAACGTGACATTCGACGCAGGACGTGACAGTTATGTGTAAGGCAAGACGTCGCTTGACATATAAAACGTGACATTCTACGTAGAACAGATTCAGTAGTAATGCGTAGGAGAAATAAACATATCTTTTATTAAAATATCTTTTATTATTGAGCAACATATAGATACAAGTTATATAC
This sequence comes from Diabrotica undecimpunctata, assembly GCF_040954645.1. Classification (NCBI taxonomy): domain Eukaryota; kingdom Metazoa; phylum Arthropoda; class Insecta; order Coleoptera; family Chrysomelidae; genus Diabrotica; species Diabrotica undecimpunctata. The sequence continues at coordinate 74,837 of NW_027311973.1, read as the reverse complement.
AACACTGAGACTTTTATATTAAAAAAAGACGTAGACATGTACAAGTATTGTTTATTTACATTACATTAGTACCAAAAGCACTTCTTTATAATCTTCCTCCATCTTTAGTAAGCAATTAGGATATGCCAGCCAAAATCGTCCCTTTTTCACAAAACCTAGTAGTTCAAGTAGCGTTTTACTCAGGTAACCTCTATTCAAATATCGGATAAGGGTATTTCGTCGATCATTATTTTTAATTATTTGATGTAATTTAATTTTAACTACGTCTGTTAATGCCTCAATTTGCGTTTTTATGTGTAAAAGTCGTTCTTCTCTAAGTTTTCGTTCTGCTTCCAATCTCCTTTGATCTTCATTTCGCAGGTTTGTCCATTGTTCTTTACATGTTTCACATAATATGTACCTAGTCCTAGTATCGATCCAATCGTTCATTTCGAATATTTCTATACAACCGCAAGGTTTTATAGTTTCACTTATTGTCTCATAAGGCATTATGTCTCATAACCAAAGGAATAAATGTATGAGACGTCTGAAGAGGTATCCGAAACGTTTAAAAAAAAAGAACTAGCATACTCCAGAGTGCTATTCTCTGCACACACAGATACAGAGAGCAACAATAAGGCATGTAAACAGACCAGCACCTTGATTTATACTAATATCCAAAAAATTGATACTATAGTTATTTATACAAAATTCAAAAACGGAATTATATACAGAAATATTTTTTAAAATTTAATAATATTCAAATTGTGTATTTGTTAGCAAAACTGGATGAAGACATAGTGATAACATGACCTCGCATGGTTAAAAACACATAAACAAGTTTGATAATAAATTTTATACAGAGAAACGATATAGCGCCGTTTTGGCAATGTTGCCATGTTTTATTTACTTGTTAGCATATTCGATATCCTCCCCTTTTTCATTTGACGACGTCTCATTCGTCAAAATCGGACCAATAGAAACGGGGATATAATATAGTGCCGTTTTGACAATGTCTTTGCGTTTGTTTTTTTTGTACTTACATATACGTCATCACCTCCCCTTTCCATTGATACCTTGCACATTATTGAACGTTGAGCCGTTTAGACGTTACAAGCTTAGTTTCCTTTTGGCAATGCCGCCATATTTGTTTTTTTTATGTTAACGTATTTGTTGAGCCCTCCCCTTTACATCCATACCTTGCACGTTGTTGTGCGTCAAGCCGTTTCGACGTTACAAGCTTAGTGCCGTTTTGATAATGCCGCCATCTTTGTTTTTTTTGCTTCAATGTATTCGTTACCTCCTCCCTATATACAACGACTCCTTTGTTCGTCACGATCCGCCGAGCCAACGCACCCTTCTTCCAACAACCCCTGTTACGCTTTAAAAAAATTGACGCTATTTTCAAGTTTGAACGATACGAAAAGAAGAAGAATTCACGCTATCTTCCCGTTTGGACGATTTTTCACAAAAGAAGAAGAATTAACGCTATTTTCATGTATCGACGACACCTCGAGTACCCCCGTCCCCCCGCACCCCTCGCCCGGCCCCACTCGCCCCCCCTTCGCCCTCCGCCACCACCACGTAGCCAAAACAGTGTTACCCATAGCTGCACGAAACCCGTTGCGCGTACGGTTCCAACAATACCTCACACGACACGATCTGATGAGCCGTTTTACCCCCACCACGAAAAGATCAAAAAACGAGCAGAATGGACCTTAGATTTTCTTATGGAGATTTACATCGGAAAATGACCGATTTTGTTCCCGAACCGGTGCTGCCTAATTACTCCCTATCTGTTATAAAGCAACACTAGGTACATAGAAAAATAAAAGATTAAGTTATAAGTTGGTAAGTTGGATGAACTGTTGGTCTATATTGACTATAAAACTAAGATAAAATTGTTGTAGGTGGCTCTGTTAAATTCGAGTAAAGAGAATGAAAATTAAGGTGTTTTGAGAAAGTTGTGATAAACGGATAGACTACAGAAGGCTGAGGTCCCCAGAGTACCGAAAACCAAACCCTGAGGGAGTTGTGTAGAAAAGAAAAATGAGAATATCATAATCTGGAAAGGGGGGGGGGGAGATGACGGATGATCTAATCTAAATTTGGAAGTGTCGAAAAAGAAGCATGGAAAAAATTGGGGTATAGTGGTTAAGACATGAAGTTTGGGTTGAAAAGAATAGAGTGGGATAGATGGAGAGTAAGATTTATTGGAAGAAAGGTTTTTAGAGTGAACTAAGGAAGATGAGTATTAGGTGAACTAATCATGAATATAGATTTTTATTGTAGAAGTAAATTGGGGATGTGGGTTAGGAGAATAGTTGGCGATGGAGAGGGAGAAAATCTCGATTGAATGAAACATGACGATTAACGCAATTTGGGCTTTTTTGTTTTTCTTTAAGAATTTCAAGATCTTCGTATAAATCTAATCTGAGGAAATTTTTTTGGGAGATATTGTGGATAAGTGAAACGTCTTCTGGGATATTGAGGGTGTGGTTGTGTTCTTTGAGATGTTGAGACCAGAGGTGTCCTCGTAGACATACCGTCTCAAGACTTGCAACTTAATGTAGAGTCATATGTCGCCATGTTACCAATCTAACGGTAACTTTACCATCCTATTTGTAAACACGACATAATGTAAACTAAACTTTATATATTAATTTTTAAAGGGTTTTTACCCTCATATTTAGTGGCTACATTCATGTAATATATTGTAAGTATTAACCACATTTCACATTAACCTTAGTCAAAATTTAAATCATTTCATGTTCTTTTTAATTAAGTGGTTAAATATTTTAGGACACTGATGATGGAATACTTATTCCGAAAACGTTTTGTCTTTTTAACATAGCCCGACGGGGTTTTTTACATACCTTTTTATAAAGGATTGTATTGGAAATTTTTTTATTATATGGTATACAGCCAACTACAGGAACTTAGTTTCCTTGTGGAAATTATAATTTCTCATATTTAAAAGTAACCAGTTGTAAATTTCTATACATAAATGTTTACAAACATGAAAGTTATACCGAAAAATAAAATTGAAATTTTGCACTTTATCACCCTGTATCTTTCTTAATATCAAAATTTTATTAAACCAATTTGGCTTAAATCGTAATATTTTAAAGTGTAGAATCTACTGTTTCTTTTTGTACAATTACTTAAGGATCACCCTGTATATAAATATATGTACATATAAATAAACAACTAATGATGAGTATCTTGAAAACTAACAAAACATATTCTTTCATCTTTAGGCACTCTAATATTTATATACAGAGTCCATCAAGATACTATAATAGCAGGTGATTTCAAGACTATAGTGCGTTTACAGGAAATTTTAGAAAAGACTTACGTTAAAAATCAATTGTTGACTACATAATCAGAATCATCATCAGTTCGCGCTACAGCCCTTCGTGATAGATTGATAGATTTAGATAGGTTGCCTTTTGGCCTATTTCACTGCGACTTTTTGAGGTCTATTATGGTCCTCTAGTTCTAGATGTTCTAGATAACATTCTCTAGCCCAACCCTTTTTATAAAGACTAATAGCTGCGAGACTATAACTTCCATGTAGCTATTTGCCGGTGGATTTTCTTCTCCTAATAAAAAAAAACAAACATTTGCCAGACTGTCACACTGACATAAAATGTGCTCTGCTGTTTCTTCTTCTAGGTGATAGGATCTGCACAGGTCATCATCTGATAATGCTTCAAGTGTCTATTCAGTTTACTGTGCCCTGTTAGAAGACCTACTATGGCCTTGACTGTTTTCCTGTCTTTGCTTATTAGGTCTGCCGTCAATTTTGGCGAATGTTCTGTAATAAACTGTTTCGCCTGTCTTTGACCTTGTGAATTCCTCCACCATTCCAGAGATTTGGGAGCTACCCACTTCCTTACAGCTGTTCTTGTTACTGACTTTGCAACGCCGTAGAAAGTTTTCGGTCCAATGAATTGCATTGATGAGCCTTGTTTGGTCATTTCATCTGCTTTTTCATTACCCTTATGATCCTCGTTCCCCGGTACCCAGGCTACCGTAACCTTGCTACGGTCTCCTAGTTTATTTGGGGCACACACACAATCTCATACTAGCTTAGAATTGACCTCTACATAATTGTAGACTAGTGCCTTAAGCACTGCCTGACTATCTGTGAAGATGGCCACTTAACAGAACATTATTTTCTGCCTTTCTATTTTTTTGACGCAGTGATGGATTGCCGTTATTTCCGCCTGGAATACTGTTACATCCTTAGATAAACTTACCAGGTAATGTATCGGCTCCCACACCCTCCGATTTATTGAGCCATCCGTGTATCAGGTAGAAGCAGCTTGTATGGGCACACCTTTATTTCAGTCTTCCCTGCCTGGTGTCTTAATTGTGAACTTATTGGTAAAATTATATCTCGTAGCTGTTGCATTGATAGGTTGCCCCATCACAATATCGACTTTTAGCTCCTTGATTAGCTTTTTGTTGTCAGCACCATGCATCTGGCGTATATGACGCTGACTATGGATTAATAGAATATAATAGAAATATGCTTTATTGTCACTGAAAATTGTACAATTTTATGGACAAAGCTTATATAAGATAAAAATAAAAGTAATAATAAAAATAATTAAAATTTACTAAAATTATATAAATCGTCAATATCGCAGAATAAAACATAAAATATAAAATCCATTGCAAAATTTCACTATATTGCAAATTGTATAAAGGGATATTGTTGTAGATTTAAGTTGCAAATGGTCTCCCTTTGCAACTTAAATCTACAATGGTTGTATAATTTTTTTGCCGAATATAATATAGATTTCTTTACTAACTCAGTGTTCCTCTGTACTTGGAGATATATTCAGTGACAAAGACATTGGTAGTGAATTTTTTAATCTACAGTAGTGAACGCATACTCTTGGTTGATATGCGAATACCCTTGGTAGTCCAGGGTTTGTGATGTTTTGATTTAATTTTAAGGAAATGCCTTATTGAAAGTACAAATACAGACAAGCCTATCCAAAAAATCACTGAAATTATACTACACGTCTACAGAGGGAAAGTGCCACCCAGAAGTCAAGCATAAACTTTGGAATTTACGAAAGCTCTGAGCGGAAAAAATCCTACCTAAACGTTGGGTTTGTAAGGATTGTTTGTTAAGAGTGTTAAACTTGGTATACTCTGCTTCATGGTTAGAGAGTCCTGCATTAATTATTGTAGAACGTACATCAATGAGAAACCTGAGACAACATAATCAATTATAGTAGATGTTGTTTTTAGTAATTCTTGTAGAAGAATTACCGTGCATTGTGAAACTATACGATTCGAATATATTGACCAAGGATACTTGGGTAGCATAAGCAACAGCGTAATAAATATTCAAGTCACCGCATAAAATCTTTCTGCTTTTATTGGGCAGATCGTCTAACAAATTTAACAGGTTCTGAAAAAATAGTTCTGTAGAAGATTCGGGTAATATATAAATGCAGAGAATGTATAGATTAAGATACTTGATATAAACCAATGAAACCTCAAAAAAGGATTTATTCAACAGAAAGTCATATTTTGTTATAGGAGAGAAATAATTATTTGTAGAAAGAATTAGGGTGCCACCATGAGCTGAACTTGCACGATCATGGCATTGATCATGGCAATTGTGGTATATTTTTCTACAAAAAAAAGGCTCGTTAACTTCAAGCCAGTGTTCGGTTACCGCAACTAACGGGTGTTTTTTTAGAGGTATAGAACTTTAAAGTGGAATAAAACAAAGATTATTTTTTATATGAACAGGAAATTAACTTTATTTGAAAGATAATTTTTTGACATTATATTTAAAATATGATTTCTGGCATATGACCACCAAGGCTGGCTCTGACGTAGTCTAATCTGGAGGTCCAATTTTCGACGACTTTTTCCACTATTTGTGGCCGTATATCGGCAATAACGCGGCGAATGTTGTCCTCCAGTTCGTCAATCGTTTCAGGCTTATTGGCATAGACTAGCGACTTCACATAACCCCACAGAAAATAGTCTAACGATGTTAAATCGCACGACCTTGGAGGCCAAATCACGGGTCCTAAACGCGAGATTATGCGGTTACCAAACGTTTCCCTCAATAAATCCATTGTGGCACATTGTAACATGTTGCGCCGTCTTGCTGAAACCACAGCTCCTGCACATTATGGTTGTTCAATTCAGGAATAAAAAAGTCAGTAATCATGGCTCTATAGCGGTCACCATTGACTGTAACGTTCTGGCCAGCATTGTTTTTGAAGAAGTACGGACCAATGATTCCACCAGCCCACAAAGCACACCAAACAGTCAATTTTTCTGGATATAGTGGTTTCTCAACATATACACTTGAGGATTATCTTCACTCCAAATACGGCAGTTTTGTTTGTTGACGTAGCCATTTAACCAAAAGTGAGCTTCGTCGGTAAACAAAATTCGCTTATGAAAGTCGGGATCAACGGCAATTTCGTTTTGGGCCCATTCACCGAATCTACGCCTTGCTAGGTGATCGTGTGGCTTCAATTCCTGCACGAGTTGAATTTTGTAAGCACGCAAACCAAGATATTTTCGCAAAATCTTCCATAAAGTGGATGGACACATATCCAACTGCTGTGCACGATGGCGTATAGACTGATTCGGGTCTTCCTCTATACTACGCTCAACAGCAGCAACAACATCTTCTGTACGCACTGTACGACGTCTCTGTGGATGCGTATTATCATTAAGAGTAAACGTGGTGCGAAAACGTTCCACAGTTGATCGAATTAATTGCTCTGATGGGCGATTATGTATACCATAAAATGGACGTAGTGCGCGATACGTATTCCGAACAGAACTATGATTTTCAAAATAAATTTGCACAATTTGAAAGCGTTGTTTAGGCGTCAGTCTATTCATATTGAAATGTCAAACTAAAGTAAATAATAATCACCTGACAGCTGTCAAAATGGCCGTCCCTTAAAAACGTGTTGCCAACTTCTATTTCTATACCTCTAAAAAAAACACCCGTTATTTGGAGAAATTCTAATTCCTCTAGAAACAAAAATGATTCATCTGTTTTATATCTTACCGAACGAATATTAATCAAAACCATGCTAAAGTTGTCATCACTATAAAAATGTGAGGTTTCTAGTCTCACGGAACACGTCATATCATTTAAAAATTTCGTTTTGGAGAGGCAACGAAATAGTAGTTTCGGTGACGTTTCCTTGATTTTTGTAGGTGAATAATTCTTTCCGGAGTGAGAAAGCACCTAAAAGTAGCAAGATCAGCTTTTTCAGGATCAGGATTTTTTGTAGATCTTCAGTCTTAGTGGGAAGTCCTTCGGAAGACAAAAAGAGTTTAACGCTTGTGTTGGTGAATCCTTTCTAACATACTGAAGTAGCCTTGGTATATTCTTTTGGTAGTTTCTTCATCATAACTGAGGTCTTCTTGGTCTTGTGCAATTAATAATTGATCGTCTGCAAAGCTTATCGTATATAAGTATTCGTTTCGTACCGTTACACCCATGCCTTTGCATTTTCTTTTCCATGTAGTCAAGGCTTTCTCTAAGTATATTTTGAATAAGGTTGAAGATGTGGAATAACCCTGCAGGAGACCTTTTGTTGTGGTGAAGTCTCCTATGATATTTGTTCCCATTTAAATGGACACCTTATTTTCTTTTTTACAAAGCTTTTGTAGCTTTTATGAGTTCTCTCTGTATTTCTAATTTGTACATTGCCTCCCATAGTTCCGACCTTGGTATAGAGTTATACGCCTTTCTTAGGTCCACAAATGCTAAATGTATATCTCAATTTTTTGCTTTTTTCTTTTCCAACAGTTGTTCCAGTGTGTATACGTGGTCTATATTAACTTCATCGTTGTTGGTAGTCAGTTATTTTCTGTATAGTTGCTTTTTTTCTTCAATTATTCTTTGTGTTTGTTCATGAATTTCATAATAGTGCTGTTAAATTGTTATACGTTCTTTCTCTCTAAGGGCTTCGATTGCTACTTATTTTAAATTCACCTTTATATGCTCGTACGTATCTTCGATGTTGCTGTATCTGAATTCTATTAATTTGTTGTCTAGACGTTGTTTGTATAGTTCTCTTATTGATTGTTCTTGGAGAAGTTCTATATTGTACTGTTTTTCTCTTATAGTATTGTAGTTTATGGTCAGTTCCACATTCTGCTTCTCTTCTGACTCTCACATCTTTTATTTTTATTGTGGTATCTTGTGTGACTATTACGTAGTCTATTATCGATTTCAGCTTCTGTGTTTCTTGCGTTCATGTATATTTATGAATATTTTTATGTCTGAAGAATCCGTTGGTGATTTTTAAGTTGTTTAGTTCGCATAATTCAAACAAACGTTCTCCGTTATCGTTTTATTCATCCTCTTCAAATATCCCCACTACTTTATCGTTTTTTTTTTCCTTCCGGTTCTACCGTTAAGGTTTTCTGTTTTAATTATCTCCACGTTCTTCTTAATTAGCTCTATTTGGTTTGAAGTTGTTTCGTGAAATTTTCTTTTTCTACTCTCGGAGAATCGGTTGTTGGTGCATATACTCCGAGTATCACTGTCTCTTTACCGTATATGTCTATATGCATTTTAATTACCCTTTCGTTGATTGGCTCCCATGTTCTAACACTGTTCTTTCACTTATTTTTTATTGGTATTTTCACTCCTGTCTTTGATCTACATTCCTTATTAACTCCGCTCCAGCAGTGGATATGGTCTTCCATTTCCTTTCTTTTTGGTTCTTTACATGCATCTTTACATCGGCTCGTTACATACAGTTTTTAATTTTATTCTCATCGATAATACAACTGAGTTATGAACGGCGGATATGTCCGCTCCTGGATAAGTTTTGGTTGATATTATAGAACTTCTCTAGTTAGTGTTGATGACAGTATAATGTATGTGGTTTGTGACAATTTTTGCTACTATTGTCAGCTGATGTCCTCTATATGTACAAAATATGATAGGAAGTTTAAACAAAGTATTTGCAGTCATGAGTTTCTTATTGATATAGAATTCAGCCACCTGTGGCTACGTTAATAAGGATCCACATAATCCATATCGCTTCACAAAATATTTTACTTCTTGGTCCACTCTAGCGTTTATATCACCTATTTTGATAATTAAATTATATCTTTAAGTTGATTTTAAGATACTTATTGCTAATTTTTTCATAATATTTTATTCTGTCTTTATCCTTGTCTATCCCACCCTGGGATGGAAGTGGGAGGTCATGTTTGATAGTATTCGATAGATTTTTAAAAAATATTGAAAATTTGTTTTTCAGTTTATTTATTAGATGTAAATTTTGCGACATATTTGACCGCTTTTTTTCACATTGTAATACAGATCAGAGTAAGGGACAAAAGTAAAAATAGTTTTTTAAAAAAATCTTATCAACTATAATGCCAATTCTCTACCTAAGATTAGAGTTGCTGTTATCGGACTCATACATTGTTTCATTTCTCGTGCTACATTTTCCTAATTTTGATTAGTATATGCAGCTTTATTCTGCACACAGCGTTATCCAATTCGCATAAATCGTATAAACTCAAGCTCCATGTTTTATTATTTTTTTGGGTTATAGAGTTATTCTAAGATGTTAGACAGCTATTTATGTTAATGAAGACCTGAGACACCTCGTCGTGTAAATCTGATTGCCCTCTCCTACCGGATCCTTGATTTCGAGCTCCATGATCACTAAGTGTAATATCAATTTGTTAGTTTATGATAAATTTTACTAAGGATATCCATGCAGATCTTTATTGTTGTAGTCATCCTGTTTTTTTCCATGTCTCAATACCGTTGACTAATTTAGCTTTTTTCTAAATTTAATACGCCTTCGTAGTAAATTTTTCAGCTGCATGGCAATGAAGTGCCCTATCACCTGTCAGTTATTTCACCGGTAGCTATTGGCCAACAAGTGGGGATTACTTACACCATTAATAGTTTGGTTAGGGGGCTGGGAGTATCCTCCTTTTAAGATTTAATTAAAACGTTACAAATGTAAATTTTCGTTACGTACGTGATTGATGGGAGAGTTGGTTAATACAGTCTATTTTAAATCAATGTTGTTACCTACAACTTCCCCGTTAAATTAAGTCTATTCGAATTCTATAAAATTAAGCTAGCAACGGTAACGTGAAAATCAAAGTATCACTCTGACAGGCGAAGCCGCTGTTTTATATACAACGTACTCATTAAATGTATCGTTGTACTATAGTGAGCAGTAATAAAAATTTATTTGCTTAAGAGACCTTTTAGTATATTAATATTTTTTAAGATACCACTACAATGCACCTTTTTGTTGGCAAGACTTCTCGCAACCAAGAATTATAACTTGGATTGTACATAACCATTAGATTAGATTAAAATCTTAAGCATAATCAGACCTAACATTTGAAAAAGGAGTACGAACGTCAATCCAATATAAATTAAGGGACACTCGAAGAGTGGTGGGTTTTTCGGTCAAAGTGGAGAAATAAAAGACAAAGAAGGTGGCTACTTCATCTATTTATTGAAGACGTTTCGCTTTCTACTCAGAAAGCATCATCAGTTCATTTAAAAAAAAAACAATATGAAAAACCAAACATCTATAGAAAAGTTATAACATGTGTGTTACCTTAAAAAGACATGTAGCAATCAATGATATTAAATATGTGAAAAAGCTTACGACAATGGACATTTAGAGATCAAGTTGTATAAACAATTAATTAAAACTAGGTACAGTTTACAAATTAACAAACTTAGCACAGCAAAAGAACATGTGATAATCATACATGTATATAAAAAATTATTGTAAAAAACTTAAGTAAAAAACAATAAAATTGATATGTAGAGAATTAGAAAGATCATAAGATGCAGTTCCAACAATATATAATTAGTTAAATTTAATTTTGACTTTAGGTAACATTATTGAATAGGTTAAGATTAAAATATGATATTTAAAAGTAAAATGAAGTTACCAGTCTTTAGCATACTAGGTGCCGCAGGTAAATGAATCTAACAGGTGTAACACCCACGCCAACAGCGTGAAAAGACAGTAGCCTTGAGGTCAAAATATGACAGAACAGCAAGGAGAAATACCAACCTCTGGTGCAATAGAGCGGTACATTTAAAAAATATGATAAATTTGGGTGACAACTTGCCATAAAAGCCAAAAAATGAAAGGAAAAGGTGGTTAAGATCACCATCTTCCCCCCAGTGATTGGTTTAGAAAATCAATGAAGAAAGAAAACGAGGTCAATCCAAAATATCATATATTATAATATCTACGTTGTGACTGGTTAGCCAGTCAACAGGTGAAGATCTATTCAACTTCCACAGTCCAAGGTTCATAGCATTTGGAACTGTGAATGAAAAAGATTCTATGAATCAGTTTCAATTATAAAATTTTACTAAACAAGTAAATCAAAAAACAATTACTTTTTATATGTAAATGTAATATTGACAAAATAATTAATAAGATGTAAGTTGATGAATCTAAGTTAAATAAAGAAAAAAAAATTATTTTATTTTTATTTGAAAAATTAAATATGAAAATATGATCAAAAAACACCTTAGATGACAATTTAAAGAAAACAACATGTTAAGCCTAATTCTGTAAAATTAATGCATTATAAATTTGGCTCAAGTTACTAATGTCAGTTGTATTAAGAGCATCTGGGTGTTTTAGTATTGATCACAGTTCCAAAAACTGTCTTTTGATGAGATTGCTTTCATTGCCAAGAATTTTAATTTCATTAAAGTTCACTTTGTGCTTAGAGTTAATAGCATGCTGGTCAAGAGTACAAGTATGCTTAGATAAGTTGATATCACTGCGGTGTGTCGTAAGACGCCCTCTCAGTGATCTCCCTGTCTGACCGATGTAACATAAGTCACACTCAGCACAAGGTATATGATAGATTACATTAACTTGTTCCAGAAGGGACAAGGGTGTTTTAGTTTTAGAAAACAAATTTCTGAAAGTCTTAGCATTCTTAACTGAAATTTTAACAGGTACATTATTCTGTTTGTACAGTTTAACAAGTTTCTCAGTAACTTGAGCAAAATAAGGTAGAGATGAGTAATGGGTATTTGGAGTCCCAAGTACAGTATTAGACAGAACAGTGTTATTAATGGAATTATTTGATATTGTTCTAAGTTGGTCACCATTGGGCATGTCATCTAAAGAGGAACTATAGCTTTGTACGAAAAGGTATTTATTAATAAGGGAGGATGGAGAGGAATTGTCAATCAGAATAATTTTAAATAATTGAAGGGATTCCCTTCGATTAACCGGATGTGTTAGTCTATTTAGCCTGCAGCTTAAGCTTTAATTAGGTTTAATTTATATTTAAAATAATGACAAGAATGGTAGTTGAGAAACCTATTAGAGGCCATTGGTTTCCTTTACCAACTTGTGGTTAAGGTGATATCTCCCATTCTGATGACACGCATGTCTAAGAAGGGAATACTATTTGTGTTAGAATCCTCAAGTTCAACAGTGAACTGTAAATGAGGATCAAACTCATTGAACAAAGACAAGGTGGCCTTAAACTTGTCTGGGGGTAAGGCTAGTAATAAGTCATCAACATACCGCTTAATAAAAGGGATTTGGAAATCTAAAAGACCCAAACGATCGAATACTAAATCATCCAGTACATAATTAACTAGGATGGGAGAGATTGAGGAACCCACAGGTGTCCCAAATATTTGAGGATAATATTTGTCATTAAAGACCAAAAAATTAGTGTCAACTACTAATTGCAAAAGTTCTGCAAATACATCCCAGGATACAGGACAGTTAGGTTGGATGGAGTTCCAGTGATTTCTTAAGGAGGTAATAACACTACAAAGAGGTAAATTAGTGAAAAGAGATATCACATCAAAACTCACTAAAATGTAACCTTGTGGAAGTTCAAAGTTATTAATAAATTCACTAAAGTGAAAAGAATCAACAATATTAAAGAGACGATATCGTTTTTAAAAAGTCACCCTAATCTTCTCGTTCTTAGGGAATGTTAGTCCTTAAGTGATAAAGAGAATGCCACTGTCCTCATGGATAGAGATCAATATCTCAGCCTCATTCAATCGTTGTTATATGATGATAGATACTATCAACCTCTCTCTATCAACCCATGTTCTAAATCTTCTAATAGAATAAATAAATTCATTAACAACTTTAATATTGTTGATTCTTTTCACTTTAGTGAATTTATTAATAACTTTGAACTTCCACAAGGTTACATTTTAGTGAGTTTTGATGTGGTATCTCTTTTCACTAATTTACCTCTTTCTACTGTTATTACCTCCTTAAAAAATCACTGGAACTCCATCCAACCTAACTGTCCTGTATCGTGGAATGTATTTGCAGTTAAACGTTAAAGTTGAACTTTTGAAATTAGTATTTGACACTAATTTTTTGGTCTTTAACGACAAATATTATCTTCAAATATTTGGGACACCTATGGGTTTCTCAATCTCTCCCATCCTAGTTAATTATGTACTGGATGATTCAGTATCCGACCGTTTGGTTCTTTTAGATTTCCAAACACCTTTTATTAAGCGGTATGTTGATGACTTATTACTAGCCTTACCCCCAGAAAAGTTTCAGGCCACCTTGTCTTTGTTCAATGAGTTTGATCCTCATTTACAGTTCACTGTTAAACTTGAAGATTTTAATACAAATAGTATTCCCTCCTTAGACATGCGTGTCATCATAATGGCAGATAACACCTTAACCACAAGTTGGTATAGGAAACCAATGGCCTCTAATAGGTTTCTCAAGTACCACTCTTGTCATCCTTTTAAATATAACTTAAACCTAATTAAAGCTTTAAGATGCAGGCTAAATAGACTAAAACATCCGGTTAATCAAAGGGAATCCCTTCAAATACTTAAAAATATTTCGATTGAGAATTCCTATCCAACCTCCCTTATTAATAAATACCTTTTCTTACAAAGCTATGGTTCCTCTTTAGATGACATACCCAATGGTGATCAACTTAGAACAATATCAAATAATTCCATTAATAACACTGTTCTGCCTAATACTGTACTTGGGACTTCAACTACTCATTATTCATCTCTACCTTATTTTTCTCAAGTTTGTGAGAAACTCGTTAAACTATACAAACCGAATAATGTATCTGTTAAAATTGCAGTTAAGAATGCTAAGACTGTCAGAAATTTGTTTTCTAAAACTAAAACACCCATGTCCCTTCTGGAACAAGTTAATGTAATCTATCATATACCTTGTGCTAAGTATGACTCATGTTACATCGGTCAGACAGGAAGATCACTGAGACGGCGTCTTACGACACACCGCAGTGATATCAACTTATCTAAGCATACTTGTGCTCTTGCCCAGCATGCTATTAACTCTAAGCACAAAGTAAACTTTAATGAAGTTAAGATTCTTGGCAATAAAAGCAATCTCGTCAACAGACAATTTTTGGAAATGTGTTCAATACTTAAACACCCAAATGCTCTTAATAAGAGAACTGACATTAGTAACTTGAGCCAAATTTATCATGCATTAATTTTACAGAATTAGGCTTAATATGTTGTTTACTTTAAATTGTCCCTTAAGGTGTTTTTATCACATTTTCATATTTAATAAATTCAAATAAAAATAAAAATAAAATAAAATAAATTATTCTTCTCTTATTAACTTAGATTCATCAACTTACATTTTACAACATACAACTATTTGGTCAATATCTTTTTTACATACTTAAAGTAATTGTTCCTTTTGATTAACTTGTTTGGTAAAATTTTAAATTAAAATTGATTCATAGAATCTTTTTCATTCACAGTTCCAAATGCTATGAACCTTGGACTGTGGAAGTTGAATTAATCTTCACCTGTTGGCTGGCTAACCAGTGACATCATAAATATTATAATATATGATATTTTGGATTGACCTCGCATGCTTTAATATTTGTTAACAAATCAATCACTGGGGGGAAAATGGTGATATTAACCACCTTTTCCTTTCATTTTTTGGCTTTTTAACGACAAGTTGTCAACCAAATTTATCACATTCTATGAATGTACCGCTCTATTTTATTAGAGGTTGGTATTTTGCCTTGCTATTCTGCCATTTTGACCTCAAGGCCATATCTATTCACGTTGTTTGCGTGGGTGTTTAACCTGAAAATTCATTTACCTGCGAGATTCAGTAAGCTTAAGACTGATAACTTCATTTTTTATCTTTATTACTATATTAATCTTAAATAATTCAATAATGTTACCTAAAGTCAAAATTAAAATTAACTGATTATAAATAAATTGTTGGAAGTGCATTCTCATGATCTTTCTAGTTCTTTACACATCAAAAAAACCTTAATGTTTATTAGTTAAGTTTTTATAATAACTTTTTTTATATACATGTATGATTATCACATATGTTCTTTTGCTGTGCTAATTTTGTTAAATTGTAAACTATATCTAGTTTCAATTAATTGTTTTATACAACTTTAACTCTAAATGTCCAGTTTCGTAAGCTTTTTCATATTTTTAACATCATTGACTGCTACATGTCTTTGTAAGGTAACACACATTTTTAACTTCTCTATGGATGTTTGGTTTCATATTGTTCTTTTTAGATTAATTGATGATGCTTTCTGAGCAGAAAGCGAAACGTCTTCAATAAATAGATGAAGTAGCCACCTTCTTTGTCTTTTATTTCTCCACTTTGACCGAAAAAACCCACCACTCTTCGAGTGTACCTTAGTTTGGGTTCCCGTTCGCCAAGCCTGTCTATTCTGCCAGTCTTCTTCAGATAGATTTCTTGCTGACATTGCTTATGAAATTCCTTGCATCCATGTTGTTGATAATCGTCCTCGTTTTTTTTTCTCTGGTGGTATCCATTCTAATATTTTTGGTCGTCTTTCTTTCCCCATACGTCTAACATGTCCGTACCATATGTCCGTATAATTGATCTTTGTACATTCATTTGATTGCTTATGTCCTCATTTCTCATATGTTCTAATCTAGACTTTCCCGCTGCTCTCCTCCAAAAATCCATTTTACTGCCAATAGGTTATCTTTAAGTTTTTGTGATAACTGCCGTACTTCTCAGCCATATACGATTACTGGTTTCAATATGGTATTATATATTCTTTTTTCCGTTTCCGGTCTTATATTTTTCTGCCATGGTACTGAAATTAATGCACCTATAACTCGTTTCCCTTTGGTTATTCTGTCTTTTATGGCTTCATCAGTTCTTCCTGTCTTTGTTAGTTTTACCCTCAAATATATACATTGATCGCATTTTTTAATTTTTCTTTCTTTTAAGTCGAGGTGATCTGCAGTATTTTCTTCTCCTATGCAACGATATTGCATTTTTAGTAAATTTTCTTCGAGGCCCCATTTTCTGTGAAAAATCTATTCTTCAAAACATCCCTGTAAATAATAATGGGATATGGAAATACACTGAAGGTAGCCAGATATGACAAAAACAATTGAATAGCGGCAGACGGTTACACAAAACTGACCACGGGCGAGAAGTTAAAACTTTTATGATTGTGAATCAGATACCAAACGGCAGAGGATAGTCCATAGAATGGCACTCGTACAGCGGTGTGAAAATTAAGGAGAAATAAACACTTTATATTTCTCAAAAACAATTATGGCAAAAGAAATAAAAGAAAAGACCTTAAGTCCGTGGCAGACCTTAAATAGTTGAGGGTGCTAAGAATACTCACGAGGAGAAAAACAGAAATAACAAAAACTAATTGTAGTAAGCCAATGAAAGTCGGAACATGGAATGTTAAAAGAATTGACAAGTCTGAAGAGATACATAATACAAACCATAAAATGTGTAGACTGGAAATAAATATCGTGGATAGAAGGGAAATCAGATCATGAAACAACTAAAAAGTCCAAGTAAATGATTATACGTTTTACCAACCTAACAACGACGATCTAATCCATTATAATGTCGTTAGTATTATGCTAGATCCGATAACAGATCACTAGGTAATAAAGTTTATACCAGTTTCTGGCAAGACAATTATAATACTAATCAAGGCAATACCGAATAATCCAAATATTATTTAACTCTATTCTGAAACCGCTAATAAACCAGATCAGATAATAATTTTTTTACGGGGAAATAAAATAATGTTTATCCCATATCAAAAACGACAAAACCACTTTTATATCATAAAACTTCAACGCAAAAGTAGTCAAGGGAAATAAGAAGCGAAAGAAGAGATACTTTCCAACTTAATTCTGTCAAGAGAAAATTTTTTTTATCTCTAACACGTGGTTTAAACTACCCATTACATGCCTTTATACATGGAGATCTCCCAAAAATTTAATAAAACCCAACATTTAAATGCTAAACGACGATAAGAAAGAACCAGTAATTTCTGGAGAACAATTTGAACCTTTGGCGAGTTTGGACGTATTTTATTACCAGTCTAATCGCAGCTAGTTTTTGTGCTTTTATTTATATCCACTTAATAAATTAAAGTGTTGTGTGAACACCAATAAATAAAAATTGGTGAACTTATTGGAGAAAATCTGTAAGTAATTTTAATCTAATTAGATAAAATACTTCACAACAAGTTCATATTGTTTATATTACCTGATGTCCATTAAAAAACAAAAAATGGATGATGTTAATAGTCCAGGGGCGTCGAGGCCCCAAATTTTATTGATATCATATAAAACTTCTTCATATTCTGCAGCGTTAATTAATTCAACTCCAAAATTCTCATCCAAGAAACAAGCTATTTTATATAATGCTCTGGAAAACGCCAAACTTGAGGAAAATCTACTTGCACTGGGAAAAATTATAGAACCAAGATGTATTATTTTTTCATCACGAATTTCAAATCACCGTATTTGTATTTACCTAGCTAGTGAAGAATTAGTAAAAGCTGTCATGAATGCTGACAACGGAAGAATAACTATCAATCAACAAATAATTTATGCTCGACGCTTAATTACACCAAATGAAAGATTACTGATCTCTAATGTTTACCCTAGTATTCCTCACACTTCCATAGAATCTGAACTTAAAAGGTTAAGCCTCAATTTATTAACTCGAATTCATTTTTTACGAATATGTACAACAAACCCAGAATATAAACATATACTGAGCTTTCCAAGACATACATTTATCTCTCCTTTAAAAGCTACATTAATTTCTCCCTCAATTGGCAATAAACCACGGACAAACATCTTATCGTATTCTCTTATCTTAAGAAAAACAGATGTGTTACTATTGTAAACAATTTGACCATTTTGTAGCAAATTGTCCATCCTGTAAAAATCCAAATCAAAACTTAACAACAACAGTGCCAACTACTACTATAAATACAGTAGTAAATACTCTTCCACATGACGTGCCGGTCACATCAGCATCTTCAGCGAATTCCTTTTCCTTACAATCCTCGACTATACCTTCTTGATTGACTACATCAATATTAACTGCATCCCAAATATCACCCTCAATATCATTCCCAAGTTCTCAAACTACATGCACAGATACAAATAATATAACAACTACCCAGTTATCAACAACACCTAATGTTTCACAACCTCATACATCATTCCCTCCAATTCTTCCTCAACACTAGCATGCCCTATCAATAGCATATCAATAGATACCACTGATACACTTGAAATAACTAATACACCTAATAAAGAAGTAAACATAGCTAAGCGCAGTCTTGATGAAATTTTAACCCCACCTTTACAAGAACCTAAAGAAAATTTTACAAAACCAATACAAAAACTTAAAAAATCCAAAACTATTGATAATTCTGAGACTATTGCTAACAGTATGGAACCTGTAAAAGATTTTATTACTAATAAACTTATAACACCGATATTAAATTTTGAACAACTAACTGATTTTTTTGAAAATGCTTTAGGATCTCCATATAAATTAAGTCTATCTAAAACTTATACAGAAAACACATTAGGTTTACTTAGTCTGTTAAAAGAGATCTATCCTCACATTATATAAAAAAAATGAAATGTACTAAAATAATTAATTCAATTACTGGACAACTAAAACCTCAGCTCGATAGGGACTCCTCTAGAGAACCTTCTACTTAAGCTCACGTTCAAGTCTATTTTACAATTAAATTTGTACGGTTATTATACCCGTTTAGAAATGTTACAATTAATAATTGCTCAAAATTCACCTTCTCTAATTTGTTTACAAGAAACTCATTTTAAAAATAACAAAATTGATAATTTGAGAAATTATACAAGCCTATTTAAAATTAGGCAAAATCAAGAACATGCCAGTAGTGGAGTTTCAATTTTTATCGAGAATTCCTATGAATATTGCAGTATTCCTCTAATAACAAATCTAGAGGCTATAGCGGTGTGCTTAGTAGGTTCACTAAAAGTTAACATCTGCAGTCTTTACATCGCACCTAATTCTGATCCAAGTAAAGCAGATTTTTCTAATCTTTTATGTCAGATTCCTACACCTCGAATTATACTGGGAGATTTTAATGCACATAATTCATTATGGGGCTAAAAAAAATCGACAAAAATGGGAAGAAAAATAGAAAATATTCTAAATAATCTCGATTTAATTCTACTTAATGAAGGCAGGAATAGTCGATATAATGCAGCAACAGGAGAGTTTTCAGCAATTGATTTGTCAATTTGTGAACCTAACTTGCAACCTAGTTTATCATGGGACACTTTACCTGATCCATATGGAAGTGATCAATTTCCCATCTTAGTTAACAACCTGTTGTACCATAAGCACAACACACACATCACCAAATGGTCCTTAAATAAAGTCAACTGGACACTGTTCTTAACATTGATTTCTTTATCAACCATAAATCTTAGAGAAATGTTAGACTCAGAACAAGATATTAACGAGAAAACATTATTTTTCAATAAAGTCATCATTGATGCAGCGAATAAATCCATTGGAAAAACAGCTTTTCATCCAAAACATTCATCTGTACCGTAATGGCATGAAATAATGGCAAATCAATATTGTACCGTTTCTAGTGATGAAAGCTATTAAATAGAATTCTTAAATGAGAAACGATTTGAACAAAATAAAGGAATACCAATAAACAATGACACTTCACCAATAAACAATCCTATAAGCTTGACTGAACTTATTGAAACTCTTAACTTCGTTAGAAATACTAGTCCAGGACCAGATAATATACCTGTGCTTTTTCTGCAGAACCTACCACTAGTAGGCCAAGAACTATTATTGCAACTATTCAATTTTATATGGATCAATAAGGTATTTTCACACATATGGCACTCGTCAATCATAGTTCCAATACACAAACTAGGTAAACCTAAATTTGAAGCAAAATCCCATAGACCAATCTCTCCCACGAATGCAATGTGTAAGTTGCTAGAAAAGATCATTGCCAATCGACTTATGTGGTATATTGAACATAAACATCTTATTATACCCGAAAAAAGTAGATTTAGGAAAAATAGATCAACATTAGATAATTTAATATCATTGGAATCAGAAATTTACGAAGCATTTATATGTAATCAAGAATGTTTAGCCATATTCTTTGATGTAAAAAAGGCTTTTGATACAGTATGGTACGACGATATTTTAACTACACTCCACAATTGGAAGATTCACGGTAACATGTTTGCTTTTATTTCAAACTTTCTACGGCAACGATATTTCCAAGTTCGAATCAATAACCATTTGTCTGAATCTAAATTACAGAAAAATGGAATTCAACAGGGCTCGAATCTAAGGGTAGCACTATTTTTAATTGCCATTAACAATGTTGTGTCGTACTGCAACGTCACAATTAAAACTTTTTTGTATGCTGATGATCTGGTAATTCTAGCAAGAAATAAAAATATATTATCTGCTCATAATCGTATTGCTGCAACTCTTAAGTCGATAGAATCGTGGTCCAACAATATTGGGCTCCAGTTTTCCACCACAAAAACAAAAGCTATACATTTCACGAAAATCATATCCACAAAAGCTTCCAAATCTATTTTTAAACAATTCTCCTATAGAATATACAAAAGAAATAAAATTCCTAGGGATGCAACTGGACTCAAAATTAAGTTGGACAAGTCATACACACTCGCTAAGAGTATCGTGGCAAGCATATCGCAAACCAAGCATTGCTTAAAAATTTTGATACTCTTCAGAGTTTAGCCGTTCGACTTGCTTTAGGAGCATATTGTACCAACCCTGTGGACAGTCTACTCTGTGAAGCTGGAGAGCCACCCTTAAACCTAAGAAAAAAATGCTTAACTCTATCGTATGTCTCGAGTATAAAATCTAACCCAAAAAATCCAGCTCTTCATCATGCTGTTGCTAACAGGTTCCAGGAGGTCTATCAAAAAAGAAATAGGGGTCCTGTACCTTTCTATGAACGAGCTAATAGATACTTATTCGATTTTAATATTGAACTACCTCCCATTTATTCTATCTGTGAAATAAATTTATGTTTCCTTGGGTTGTTCCCTCTCCGCTTTATAACGTTAAACTTACAGCATATAACAAAAATAACGTGATACCAAATTTTTTTAAAACCCACTTTCTCCATGTTCTCACACAGTACAAAAATTACCATTTTATATACACGGACGCATCTAAGACCATAAATGGTGTAGGAGCATGCTTGTGACATCCCATGAACATTCTATCTATAAATTTTCTCCTAAGACAAGTATTTTTACAGCAGAAGTATTTGCCATCAATAAGGCCCTAACCTTTATTCTAGAAAAAAACTTCCCAAATCTCTTATAATATCTGATTCACTTAGTTGTCTGACATCAATTTCTCAGATTTATCCCTCTCATCCAACATTACAGCAAATTAAGTGAATTTTATACCGCATATACCAAAACAATTTGACAGTAGAGTTCCTCTGGGTACCGTCACACGTTGGAATAGATGGTAACGAAAAGGCAGATAGTCTAGCTAGGTCCGCAGTAACCAATACAGCCGCATCAGTGGAAAATCTAACGATGCATTTAGATTTAAAACCTTACTTAAAATCAAAATTGCACGATGTTTGGCAAAACCAATGGAATAGAAGCACCACTAAATTGACAGAAATAAAATCTTCCGTCCTTCCATGGAACGTCTGGCCTTCAAAGTGACATCAAGTCCTAATAACACGTCTCAGATTAGGACACACTTCTACAACACACGAATACTTGTTGAAGAAAGAAGAGGAACCAGTGTGTGTTGTTTGTGAATGTAAAGTGACAGTGAAGCACATTTTGATTGACTGTCCAATATACTCAGTTGAAAGACTTTATCATCACATTGCAAAAACATTAAAATAACTTCTAGGAGAATCTAAATACGTAGCTGGCTTGATAGAATTCTTGAAAACTATAAACTTTTTTAATAAAATTTAATACAATAAATCAATAATTAAAATATATATTGTATACATAATAATGTAATTGATATTTTGTATATGTCTATGTATGTCTTTATCATATTTGTATTTTTCTTATGCTAATAACCCTAAGTGATTGAAGCAAAAATAAATAAAAAAAAAATAATAATTTCTTACAAACTCAAAGAACAATTGTGACGAGAACAAAATACAGAGACGGAACCTAGAATAATTAAACAAAGGATACAGTACACTTGGAGTCTGCTTAAAAATGTAATTTTGGATTCACAAAAATATAATTACATATTAATAATAAAAAATATGAATCATGAACGACTCAAGAGATATTAGAAGTAATGGAACAATGGCGAGAATTAAAAATAATGCAAATGTCAACATGAAATACCAATGAAGCATGAAGAGAAGCAAGGCAATATACAGAAAAAAAAAATAGTCAAAACAATAACTTGTTAATACACAAGACATACAAGAAGTTTTGACAACCTATGTTTCTTATATTTCTGACGATAAAGATACCTCCTTTCGTAGCCAATTTTAAACAGACACAGAGTCAACGTATAATAATTTCAAAAACAGAAAACACTCTGTAGGAACTAAAAACCTGCAAAAATATGTGATGAGTTCTGATTGGTCAGTTTAATGCGGCAGATAAATAAGTTGTTTCTAAAAATTCTACATAAAAGAATCCGTGCCAAATGTTAGCTAGATCTGAGTAAATTACAAATGGGTTTTCGAAAAAGTTTGGAAATTAGAAAGACTTTATTAAGTTGATCTACGTTTGATCTACGATCTCGATTACATAGATTACATAGAAATAGCTCGCCCAAATCTCAATTATTTTGATACCGTAGGCATGCGAGATCAGTGATGTTTTAGAAAAGAGTTTAACAAAATAAGAAAATTGCATATTGGAGAAAGTCCAGGTACTTACAAATGAAACGTTGAATATTAGAGAAAATTAGAGGGTATATAAGAAAATGAAAAATAATTGTAACTAAAGTCCAGTAGCCCAACAACTTGAGAACAAAAGAATAATGATATGTGATTTACCATAATAATACAAGCAGAAGAGTTTTTAAGAAACGTTTAACCCAAAGGGGAAAGCTTAATAATAATCAATATTTATAATAACAATAATGAGATAGGAGACTGTCAAATTGATTCGAACGAGTATATACCGCTCTGTGAATCAGTGTAAAAATCGCCGTTTATCACAGTAAATATCAGTATTTAAAAGTATTTTATCATCAAAAAGTGACTAGTAATTGTTGTGTAGAGTTTTCAACGTCAAGAGCTGCAATATTATTTAGTAAGAAATTGTTAATTAATACTTTTCTAACCAAAACATTCAGCTGTGTTGTCATTTTTTGCCATATTTGACATGTCTGTCGCCAAGTCAGTCCTATCAAGGACTGGCTTGGCGAAGTTTTAAAAAGGCAACCAGTAATACAGATATGTGTTACAATTTCTGCCTATCAGACAAAACTTAAATACAATAAAACCAAAAATAATTACTTTTGACTACATGAGTAACAACTTAAATCAATGTTTTCCTACTGTTAGCAACACCATGTCTGGAAACAACGTCATCAGTAATAACATTGTTTAAATAGAACTAGTTAGCCAACGCAATGTATAAATTTGTTTGATTCTAATTGAGACAGTCACTAGATGTCACCACTCTTTTTGTCTCAATAAATTTTAATATACCATTGTTTGTTTGATATACGTTATACTAGATGGTGCTATGTGAAAAAGTTAAAGATTAAACTAAACTTCCATTTTTGATCCCCTGAATTAAATTCACCAGAGTTGCAATATTTCACTGACATAGTAGCAACAGGTTTGCTTACAAATAAAAATTTTACAAAAAACAGACCATGAATCAGTTAAGGTTTTGTTTTAAATAGAGTTATTACTATCAACTAGTAAATATCGTGTCAACTAAAATTGTACATAAACGTACTGTGGCTTCTAAATCTTCCTATATCTAAATAAGTTTAAAGAATTTAAATATTTTATTTTATTTGGAAGTGTATTACAAAAATTTGGTCGGAGGTAAGTAAAATATTTTAATTCTATGTGTTTAAAACAAAAGAAACATTTGTATGAGAAATGAACAAATTAGGTATTTAGAAATAAATTTTAGCGGTTAATACATACATTCGATAATATTTGAAAAAAGTGATTTTAAATTAAAATAATGTTACTTCCATAATAAACAAATGGTTTTTTACAGATGGCTGGAAATATTTGTTGTTATTACAATGTGGTTTATCACCATACAAAATTCATGGTTTAAGAATGTTCAGATTTCCGACAAAAAATCTTTCGGCTTGTCAAACATGGATATTACACTCTGGTAAGTAAATAGAAACTTTTTTTATATTCTTTTATTTTACACCGTTTCCGTTACGTAATTAACTTAAAAAAATGTTTATTTTTTTTTTCATTCATCATTTGAATTTTACGTTTTCGTTGGTATTATAATTATGATATAATAAACTTCGCAAAAACAAATTAGTGAATAAATATCAATTTAATAAACATAAACAAAGTATTAGATATTTAAATATGTATTTCTTAACTACCTATTTTTAGTTATTGTATTGAAAAGTAGAAATAAGTACATCTTTATCGGAGGACTAATTTATACACCAGTCTATCTGTAAAAAAATCATTGATTACACGTAAAAATCTTATAAAGATATTTGAAGGTACTAAAAGATATACGAGGGTTAGTTAATAATAAATCTGTGAAGACATACAGGTATTTTGGTTTGTTTTTGTTAAAACAATTTTAAAAAGTGAGAGGTCATTCTTTTGCTTATAAAACGTTTTTTATCCAGTTTAGAGAAGAATAGTTAAAATAAAAATTGTAGATCTCAAAAAGTTCTTGCTTTTGTGAGATTCTAAATTAAAATATATAAAGAATTCACCAAAATAGTTGCAAAAAACCCTTGATTTTGCAGAAATTTATAAATTTTAATAACTTTGTTTTTGCACAATGGTACGTAATGTAACTAATAAAAATAGTGACGATTTGTTTATCATGGAAAGCGATTATTTAAACAACTTTTTGTTGAGCTACCCCAGTTAAAAAAAAATTATGTTTTACATGCCACAGAAGCCAAGATATTGCAAATTTTACAAGCGCGATTTATTTTAAAAAAGTTCAAATCTAAAAAAAAACGGAGCTCAGATGGTTCTCCATTCTACTTTTACGAAGAGGTATTTTACGAATACCATCATTTTAACGGGTTATAAATTTTTACTTCTTTACCGCATATGCCATCTGTAAGCTGGATCGCACAATTCAGATCTTCATTTAGAGTCCCTTCAATTTTCAGCTCTTACTGTTAATAGACAATGGAAGTATGATTTTAAGAATAAAATGCTTTGGTTTTAAATATAAAATGCTCTCTTGGCTCGTAATGGTCATAGAAGATTCTTTTTTTTTAGAAAGTGTGTTTTTCATCAGTTTTTCATTAGCCTCTATATAAGTTTGTGCCATAAACGATATCAAAGATATAAATGTTTATAAACAGATTAAATAACCTATAAACTATTTGCTCTGATTGATATTTAGCGCACTGTAATAACTTATTAATTTCCATAATTTCAAGGAGCTATGTTATATGTTTTTGCACAAAAAAGAGTTATTTTAATTTATAAATAACTACAAAAATAAGGTTTTTTGCAACTATTTCGATTAATAGTTTCTTGTATTTTAATTTGGATACTCTCAAAAGTTACATTACTTTTTATGATCTACAACTCTAAAAAAGGCTGAAAAAATCTTAAACAGATATTTAAAGTCTCTAAAAGGTATATGAGGGGTAGCTGATGACAATTATGTGAAAAATTTAGCTAATTTTGCTTTGCTTTTTTTTAAACAATCGTAAAAAGTGAAAAAAGTTTATGCGCATAAAACGTTAAAATAAAAGTTATAGATCATAAAATGTTCTCTAATATTGATATTTTTATAATAAAAAAACATAAAGAATTGACCGAGATAATTTAAAAACCCTTATTTTTAAAATATCATTTATAAATGTTAATAACTTTCTTTTTGCATAACGATATGTAATACAACTATTTAAAATTATGGCAGTTAATGAGTTTTTAAAGTGTGCTAAATGTCATACAGAACGACCATACAGTTTATGAATTATTCAATTTGTTTATCCAGGAGACCGATTATTTAAACAACTGTACCTGTCCAAACAGTCACTCTAGGGATATTTTGTAAATAGCAATCGATTTTTTATGGCTTCGTTTTAAATTATTAAAAAAAAACATCAAGAATATAATAAATTTGTTTTTAAACATCAGTTTGAAGAGTAACAAATTTTTAGCATATAAAAATTTTTAATAACTTTGACTTTTTTATGTCATACACTTGTATGTAGGCTCAATATAAAGCTAATAAAAAAAAACATTAAAAAAAAACCAAAACCTTCTATGGCCCCGAGGAAATCAAATAGCATTTTTTTTCTTGTTTAAGAAATTGCAAATATTTTCATTGTTTATTAACATCAAGAGCTGAAAATTGAACATTGTAAAAGAATATCTAATTTTTATAATTCGATTTATCAATAGCATACACAGTGAAGAAGTAAATTAGTTTTGAAACATTAAAATAATGGTACTCGTAAAATATCGCCACAGAAAAATGCAAGGGAGATCTGTCCGCTGCAATATCTCAGCTTGTTTCTTGTTAGTGGTTATAGAAAGTTCTGTTTTTTTTCATTGTGCTTTTACGCCAGCTTTTCATTGAGCCTACGTACAGCCGTATGACATGAAAAATATCAAAAGTAGTATAAATGTTTAGAAGCTAAAAAGCACTTTTGCAAACCGTTTTTTTAATAATAAGTTTAATAAAATGTTGAAGTTTATAAATAAAGCTTCAAATAATCGATTCAAAAAACATTAAATAACTGTCAAAGGTTAAACACCCTTTTTAAAGTTCCTAATGGATTTTAAAGATTTAAACAGTGTTAAACAGATAAATTAATTCATCGACGTGTTAACAATACGAAGCGAAGTTCTTTAATCACAATGTGATAAGAAAACAAGTATCAAATTTGGTTTTATATTTCAATAGTCGAATTTAATTGTGGCTATATTGGTTTAATTAAAGAAAACCAGTGAAAATCCCAAGAAATAGGTGAGATCCTTTGTTTCTTTCTTTCCAGTTTGGGAGATGGTCCTTTAGGTACTCACGTTTAGGTATTGTGTTACGGTCTGGGTAACCAGAACTACACATCATGAACAGCAATTAAATATTTACATTTACACAAAACAACTCCAGTTTCAACCCAAAATCATATGTCGTTGCCGCAGTCTCTAGCCCTCCTTCCCGTTCGTTTTCTAAAAGGGGACAAGTTATTGTCATGCACTCCATTTTAAATACTGTTTTATTTGAATATATTAAAGAAATTGATAAAATAGTTTATCCAAAAAATATTACTTTTAAATCTCGCATTTCGAATAATCGAATCTACATTTTTCTCACTTCTACCGACATCGTTGATCAACTAATACACCGAACGTCATAATTAATTTCACCGTCATCTTTATCTGCAGGCTTCTTTCTGCGACCAAAAGAATCCTTATTTGAAATGTATCTCCTTCCATCCCGCATTCACTAATCGAACAGTCCCTAAGAAATACGGAACATCAGATGATCAATAGGCATATATCATGAGTTTCCTGCTCTATGTATATTTTTACTTCATCTTTTGCCAAAGTTAGACACGATATTTTTTTTTTTTTTTTTATTTAGAATTAACGTGTCTCAACATCTTAGGTCATTGACACGGGAGCAAAGGTTTACAATAGTACTTACAAAGTTATGATACAAAGTTTACAATTTTGAAGAATAAAAATATTATGTAAATTATAATTTGTTAAACAATTGAGAAGTCTTTAAAAAGTCTATTATGCTCTTGAGTCGGCTTGAACAGTTCAGAAGTTCTTCTAGACTATGGGTTATATTGTTGGCAATGCGGGTGGCCTGGTAGTGCTGACATTCTATGAGGATGTGTTTGACGGTGATAGGAATATCGTTGCAGTGAGAGCATAACTGTTGGTCTGTAGAGGACATAAGATGACCGTGCGTCAAACGTGTGTGTCCTATTCTCAATCTTCGTATTGCTATCTTTTCTTTTCTGTTCAGAGATGCTAGGGATAAATAGCTGTAAACATTAGGTTGTATTTCTCTGAGCTTTGTGTTTTTGGTGATCCAAAGTTTCTGCCACTTGTCTTGGATATTCCTTTTGAATTTTGATTTTAAGTCTTCTTGGAGCTGTATGTTGTAGACAGGTAAGTTGGATGTAGATGCTTCTTTTGCAGCGCTGTCAGCCATCTCATTTCCTTGGATGCCGATATGAGAAGGCACCCATATTATTGTTATTGAAGTCCCTCGGGAAGTGAGGAGATGGATCGATTCTAATATTTTTTGTACTAAATGATGTTGATTGTAAATATTTTTTAACGAATGAATTGCGGATAAGGAATCGGTACACAGAGCTACACTTTGATGATTGTCAAAAGGGAACTCGAGAGCTTTTGAAATACTAAAGAGTTCTCCTGAAAATACGCTACATTCGTTTGATATTCGGTATTGTCGCAGCACTGTATCAACTGTAGTGACAGAACAGCCAACTCCATCTGCGTTTCGGGATGCATCGGTATAAAGCACCTTATCATAGTGGGATGTATTCACAATATCTTTGAAAGCTTGTCGAAAAAAGATATTATTTGTTTGTTGCTTATTAAATTTACAGAGAGAAGTGTGTGGCGTACAAAACCGAATCTATATAAAAAAATTACAAAATGTACCAAATATAAATCAGACGTACACCCGGAAAGAAAAGTACTATACGGTGACAGTCTGGGAATGGCTCGCGGCTAGACAAAACAGTGGAGATGGTCGTACGGTCCACAAAAAAAAAAATCCGAAGTTATATCAGGGGCGCCAGGTAAATTGGCCCACAGCCTTCCCTACGTTGCTATTCAATAAACCACCAACTTACCAATAGGTTTACTACTAAAATACTAAGTAACAGTATACAACCTGAATAAATAAAAAAAAATAAATGAAATTGTCAGATTAGAATTTAGTCAATTTTAATAAATAGATTCCCAAGATAGTTGAAAAAAAATACATACATACTACATATTACAATATTATTTAACTTTACCATAGGCTTAATAAAAAAAAATAATATAAAAATGCGGCTTCTACTTGCCTAACAAAAATTCATAAGTTATTTCTATTTAACAGAACAAAATGAAAGGTAGGACGTATCAAAAGTACCGGACGCTAAGGGGTGTGCGGTTCAATACCAACCAAAAAAAATAATTAACGCAAATAGGACACCACGTGAGCTCAAGTGCGTGCGCAGAAAATAATATAAAAAAATAAATCTCAAATATATAACCCCCCCTTAGACGCAGTTTACAAAATTAAAATAGGTATGTGTAAATATTGAATTAATAAAATAAACCGCAAATTATCTTTAAAAAAAATCTGTAAAGTATTTGTAAATATGAAAATAAAAACTAACAGCAAATAATCTTTAAAAAAAAACTATTGTATTCCGCAAACCAAATTAGACGGTGCTTAAATCTTCCGTTAAAAATTAATTATCGATCCATACCTCGAATTTTCATATACTTCACCGCGTGGAATTCCAGTTATAGTTCAGCGTGTCTTCAATCCAAAATCCCATACGATTGCCGATGTACATAGACTTGTGTGACAATGTTGAAAAGTTGAAAATTACAGCCAGATGGAAAAATACGAAGAAGAAGAAGCAGAAAAAAAACAAACAAACCAACCAACCCTGAAGCAAGAAAACATTAATTACCATCTGTGTCTAAAATAATTATTTGGAAATAAATATATTGATTTTAACACTTTGTTTATCTGCCTTTTGGCGATAATGGAGCAATACAAAAAAAAACTTGTCTCCGAACTTGAATGTATGAAAACTGATAAAAATGTGAATAGCTTTTTAGAGATGGGATAAAAAAATAACTACAACTTTTTAATTAATTAAAAACGAAATGTTCTAACACTCACCCTTCTTAGCCAGATTAGGGGTTTGAAATATCCCAAATTGGACCGAAGCGTAGCCGGCTATTTGGACTCGTGATTAAGGCTAATTTCTTGATCTAAATACGACTCCCGGTATTCACGTGTACTGTAGATCCGCTTTTTTTAGCGAAATTGTGGATATTCCAAAAAAAAACCCTTCCACGAAGGCAGCAAATCCCCTTGAATATCCACACGGTTCGGACTAGTCCAGATCCCACATGGAACAGCAGCAAAAGCAAAAAAACAAAATGCCGTTTTTAATCTAGCCCAACCTTTCAGTTACACCGTCAAACCTGGAATCACTTTATTTCCGTCGTCTTTCCGAACACTTGACAACTTGACACACGGAGGTCACCGAATAATACCGAGATTCAAAAATTTCAATTTTATGATCCCAATTCTTCCAAGATAACTCTAGAAAGAACGATCTAAATTAGTTTCTTCACAAAAAAGAGGACGTGTTCCCTTAACTTCAGCACAATTTGCCAGACATTACCCCTATTTGAAAATTACTAATTTTATTTTCGCCACCTTGCTTATAATATATTATAGGCAACCGCTCTTACACGTCCTGAATTATTTAAATTTTGATAAAATAGAGGTGGGACTTTTTACTTTAAATTTGGAACGTAACAAGTGTTTATAAAAGGAGGTGTTCTAGACCATGGCGGGGATTGTGATTTTATAGATGCAATTGTTTGAGATAATTTTGTGTCTTGGCACAAGGGTTGTAGGATCTGTGGGATTGAAAGTATACATCTGGGCGAGATTACGAGTCCAGGTCTTGGCGAAGTCAGAAGATTAAATACAGGGTTAGTCGGATTCGACGAAATTCTGCTAGCATAAGATAGGAGTAGTTGCTGCCTCCGGAGGTAAAGGGGGAGTTCATGAGATTCACAATAGAGACTTTCAGCGGGACTGGATCGAAAAGCTCCTAAGCAAATTCGGAGAGCAGTGTTGTGAACAGAGTTTAAAGATTGTAATAAATTATTGGATGCGTAATACTTGTGTAGTAAACTATACAACCATAGTCTAATTTGGATCGGATTATAGCTCGATATATTTTGAGTAGTACACTTTCATCGGCACCCCATTGATGGTGGGACAATGTCTTTAACAAATTCATTCTGCTTAAACAGATGCCTTTTATTTCATCGATATGACGTCGCCAGGTGAGTTTGTTATCGACAGTTAGTCCTAAAAACTTGTAATGATCAATTGACTCTAAACTTACTCCGTTTAGTGTTATTTTGGGTATTTCTGTGCTGTTGTATCTCCTGGTGAATTTAATTATTTTGGATTTATTGGAAGAGAACCTGAAGCCAGTTTTCTCGGACCATGTAGTAAGGGACTCGACAGAATTTTGTAATAAAGATGAGGTTGCAGCTGTGGATTTTCCTTGGCAGTATACAATAAGGTCGTCTGCGTATAGGGCAAATTTAACAGGAGATTTTATATGAGAGCAAATATCATTGATGGCTAGCAGAAAGAGGGTAGAACTCAAAGTAGAACCTTGAGGTACACCATTTTCAGTGACATATTTGTCGGATAATACTCCGTTAACTGTGATTCTGAAATTTCTGTTATTTAAAAAGTTGTTTATAAAGCAAAATATGTTGCCCGTAAGATCATTTTCTACCAGTTTTTTAAGGATAACCGACTTACATGTTGTATCGAAAGCACTTTCTATATCAAAAATTACTGCAATTACGTCTTGCTTGGAGGCCATAGCATTTGCTATATCTGTTTGTAGGATCACTAAATTATCAGTGGTGCTTCTATTAGGTCTAAAACCTGATTGAGCAGGGTTAAGGATATTGTTTTTTTCTAGATACCATATTAATCGCTTATTGATCATTTTTTCCAATAATTTGCAAAGGGTACATGTTAGGGAGATTGGCCTAAACGAGTTTGGAGAGTTGGGAAGAGAGCTGCTTTTTTTGATAGGAAATATAATGGATTCCCTCCATTTGGAAGGAAATTCTTGTCGGGACCAGATTAGGTTGTACAACTCAAGCAATTTGTTTATGGTTTCTTCATTAAGATATTTGAGGAAAATTGAGGGGATGTCATCAGGGCCAGCAGCTGAGTTTTTTGTAGTGGATAGAGCTAGAGTCAATTCTTGTTTAGAAAAGGGTAGGTTTATTGGGTTGGAAATATCGTTAGTTTTACCACTTGCGATGTTAAAAGAGTGTAAAGGAGACTTATTTTGGTTTAGCGTTTTCGATTGAAAGTGATGCGCAAAGATCTTGGCAATACTTTGACTTTGAGTCACTATTTTGTTGTCATGAATTAAGGCGGGGATTTTGTAGGCGGTGCTTTGACCTTTCATATGTTTAATTTTGTTCCAAACTTGGCTTGGAGGTGTGTCGGAAGAAATAGAATTGATATAAAGGTTCCATGAAGTCTTTTTGCTTTCCTTTATGATACGTTTTGATTTAGCTTTAGCTAATTTAAACTTGATAAGATTTTCATTAGTTCTTGTTCGTCTATATTTATTCAGAGCTTTTTTGCATACACGAACTGCTACAGCACAGGAGTCATTCCACCAAGGAACTGATTTTCGTGTAGGTTTAACAGAATATTTTCCTATATATTTTTGAGCGGAGTTAATTATGCAATTAGTGAACTGATCAACTAAGTGGTCTATGTTATATTCATATTTAATTGAATTGACTTGATCTCGGACGTTTAGACTGAAATTCATCCAGTCCGCTTGTGCAATACGCCATTTACTTATTGGGTTGTACGATTTGGGTTTATTGTCTGAGATTAATATAGGGAAATGATCACTATCGAAAAGACTATCTAGAGGACACCATGTTAGAGATGGACCTAGTTTTGGATCACAAAGGCTGAGATCGATATTTGAGAAAGTTCCTGAAGATATATTGAAGTGGGTGCTACAACCAGTATTGAGTAGAAATATATCTTCATTGCTAATTATGTTTTCTATAATTTTTCCTCTGCCAAATGTGCTGTTAGATCCCCACATTGTGCTGTGAGCATTAAAATCTCCTACGAGGATGAATGGGGGTGGGAGTTCTGCTATTAGTTTAGAAATTTCTGTATGATTTATCCCCTTATTAGGTGGTAAATATATATTGCAAATAGTGATTTTATGAGGACACCAGAATGAAACAGCTACTACTTCTAAATTAGAAGTGATGTTAAATTTTTCGGAATATATATCTGACGATATAAAAATAGAAGTACCGCCACTTGCGCGTAGGGGTGTGGATCTAATCTGATGATAGCCTATGTAATTTTTTAGGTACGGATTTTGGGTTTCCTTTAAATTTGTTTCTTGTAGACAAAGAATATCTGGAGCGGTCTCTTGGATAAGTTGTTGGATGCGTTCTAGACGGGCGTAAAACCCATCACAATTCCATTGTATTAAAGAGAAAGATTATTTTAAAGAGTTTTGGGAGGCAAGGGAAGTATCAGAGTAAGATTCATCGTCACTGGGATCTGTTTGTGAAAGACATGGTAATGTTATTGTATCGTTATTTTCTGCAGATTTAACATTGCATTGATGTCTGATTTTTTTCATTAATCGTGTAAATCTGTTTTTTATTGTTCTTTGAGAAAGATGCGGGTAGATAGAAATCAAATTGGTAAGGAGTGTATTGATGTCGTTTGTAAACTTTAGGGCCTCATGATAGGGGTCACTGCTGCCTTTAGTATTTTCTAAAAACGCAAAAAGATCGTTTAAGGAGAGTATATTGTTTTGTGGATTTTTGTTGTAATATTCGGTAATGTCAAGTTTAGTAATATCAGAGATACTGGTATCATCCGTCTTTCGCTTTTTCTTTTTGGATTTTCTTTTAGTTAATTCATTAGGGATATAAGGCGGTTGCATTTCAGAGGTTTCAGCTAACGGAGTTGTAGGAAGACTAGATTCGTCATTAAGTGATTCCGAAGGAGGTCTTTTTTGGCCTATTACTGGAATGTCTTGAGATGATTGGACGCTTTCATTTGTATTCGTGCTATTTTCATTGTTAGAAATGGGAGCTCGGGTTTCTGACTGTATAGGAATAATGACCGATGGGGGATTAATGCAGTTATTTGCAACATGTCCTGTTTGCTTGCAGATAAAACATTCCATTCTATCTGTAGAAAGAAAAATTCTATGTTCATGACCATCATATGGAATAGTTATTGATGTTTGTAGTTCGTAGTTATCAGAAGGGGGAAATATATAAACTTGGCGCCTGAAGCTTAAAACATGACTGTATTCATCTCCAGGGATACCTGCTTTTAGAAACGATATGGGGGATGCTAGTTGTAAGCCAAGACTTTTTATAGCATTTTCAGCTAGATCATGAGGAATAAAAGGTGATATATTTGAAATAACAATTCTTTTGGTTGGAGATATAAGTCTCCGAATATTTAGTGAAAATGTATTAATTTGAATGAATGGATGAGACTTTATCAATTTTTCGACAAGTTCAGAATTAGATAAGTAAATACATACCCTATTATTCGATATCCTGGATGCGAAGCAAATGTTCTTGGCCCCAATGATAGTTCCGATTGCATGTACATAATCGTATAGCTTTAAACTGTTCTCGGCATGAAGAACCACAGCCTGATCCTTTTTTGGGAACGTTGGTCTAGGTGCTGATTTTACTGCAGCCGTGTAAGATATGTTACTGTTGGTGGTTGGGTTTGTGTTGGTTACAATTTGGTTTGTTGACATTGTTGGATTTGAAGCATCCTCGTAGTCAAAGACAGCTTCTTGCAATTTGTTTGTATTCATTGTTGAGTGTCAGAAGGCGGCAACTTATCATACACCATAGTGATGGAAGTTGCCTAAATATGGAGCAACTAGTGTAAGGTCCAACAATGTTGTTATTTTCTTGTAAGGTTATAATGCACTTAATGAAATATTGTTTATACAAGTTTAGCGATTATATGCACCCGCGAAAGTACACGTATATAGTTACACTGCACTTTGTTATTGTCTGGAACAAGTATAAATCGCAAAACAAGTTTAAAAACTATTATAAACACTGTAAATTACGAGAACGGCAAAAACGATGTTTACTCGTTCAGGCACCGAAGTGGAATCGACACGATATTTAATTAAGTAAGAAAACTTTATGTACTTCAGATACTAGCCCAAGTCTAGTTTGAAAAAAAAAGTTAAAAATAAAAAATAAAAAATAAAAAATAAAAAATAAAAAATAACCTTAAAATATCCAATCCCTTTTTTAATCAAAAGGTTATACTTGATAAAATAAAAGTTTTGGAACAAATCTGGACCTAACCATATATACTCTTTTCTTCCTTCACCCTTTCCTTATTCATCCTTAGTTTCACAAGATACCAATTATCCGAACTCTTCTATAAACTATTTCGGACTAAAAGCTGCACTCAAATCCTATAAAAACACAAAAATTAGGATTTTTTAGAATTATCTTGAAAAATTTCTCGAAAATTCCTTAGGCACCAACGACCCTCTAAATGAAACCAGTAAATTTACCACTGACATACCGCTGACAATCGTTAATGAAAGATCTTGCCCTAATCTATACTAATATAAAAGAAAAATCATTACAAAAAAAATTTTTTGTTAAAATCCATTATAAAAGGTATATAAATTAAAAAACCCAAATGGGCTATGTCATGAAGACAAAAGGTTTTCGGAATCTATATTCCATCATCAGTGTCTAGGTGAACATGTTTTGAGCCGCTAAATATCTGGGTAAAAACCCGTTAAAAGTTATACGTTACAATTTAGTTTACATTATTTAGTCTTATATATTAGGATGTTAAAGCTAGCAGTGGATATAATAACATGGCAAATGTTATCATATCCACTGGTAACTCAACCCTGGTGAGGTCCCAACCTCATATAAACTTATACAAAGTGTAGTAAATCTATTTCAAGATAGATCTAACGAACTAGGATTATCACTTACTGAGAACAAAACCAAATTAGTAAAATTTTCCAGAAGAATTTTCACTCCCTTAACCAAAATTTTATTTAACAATTCTCTACTTTCTGTTGTTTCTTCTTCTTCTTAGAGTGCCATATCCCTACGGAACGTCGGCGACTACCATGCTTACAATATTTTTATACTGATCTCAGTCTTGCGCTACGTGTAGCAATTGGTCCGCTGTCAAACCTGTCCACTGCCGCAAATTCCTCAACCGTAGAGTTTCTTCCGTCCTATCCATTTCTTTCCTTCGATTTTACCGTTGAGAATTAGCCGAAGGAACTCATATCTTGGTCCTCTGATTATATGTCCAAGATATTCTAGTTTACGCCTCTTAATAATATTTAATAGAGTTCGTTGATGTCCCATTCTTCGAAGAACTTCTTCGTTTCTGGTTCTGCTAGTCCATGGAATTTTTAGTATCCTTCGATACAACCACATCTCAAACGCCTCGATTTTATTCATGATATCGGCGTTTAAAGTCCAAGTTTCACATCCATACAAAAGTACAGACCACACGTAGCATCTTGTAAACTTTTCACGGATTTCCAAATTTAATGAGTTATTGGATAATAGAGGCTTGCATTTTTAAAATGAATTTCTTGCCTGTTCAATTCTACATCGAATTTCGAAGGATGGATCTAGATTTTGGGTAATCCAACATCCAAGGTATTTGAATCTTTGAACTCTCTGCAGCGGTTGTTGGTTTAATATCAGTTGGGTTGCGCCGATATCCACTTTACTGGTCACCATGTATTTAGTTTTATCAATATTTATCGACAGTCCCCAATTTGTGCATTCCATGTCAACTCTATTGATTAGCTCCTGCAGTTCTGTTGTTAATTAATGTAAAATTCTCGGTTTTATGTTTGACTCCAGATTAAATTGAAAGAATCCAGTCTCTGAACTTAAAATCAATTGTTTTAAAAGGTTGAACATTTTTAAAACCCTCAGTCATCTTTAATGGGGTGCCGACAAAACTACTTCTAGGTCTGAGCGCTTTTCGCTTTAGTCCTATTGAGAGTGTATACCGTGAATCTAATGAACTTTCTCCTACCCTAAGACGATAATCACTTCTACTTTCGTATGCTGCATCAACATCCGCAAATCCATTTAATCCCGTTCATTCCCTAATTGCCACAATGGCGTTTTCTTCCATTAACAATAACCAACACCTTATCATAAAACCTATACCTCAATTAATTTGTCCACTACTTAAAAATATTGACCTTTTTCAGACTAGTTCATTTCCTCTAACTTTACTTCCCCTCTGGGCTAAAGATCTCCCCTCAATATATACCTCACTCACCATTTTTAACAAACTTGAATCTTCTAACCTTCTTATAAATAAAGCATTTTTAGAATTTAATTCTCTATACAGATGCTTCTAAAACTACCACTGGTATTGGTTGCGCAGTAACCACTAAACATGAATTTGTAAGATCATCTCGGTTACCCGTAATATGCAACGTTTGCACAGGTGAACTATATAGTATTCTGTTGGCTTTTAAATGCATCTCCCATCAAAACAGACATATTGCCCATTTGTTCAGATTAACTTTCATATATCCGTTTAGTCAATACAATTTTCACTGACCACCTATTAGTTCAAAATATTCATGACATATACCAAAATCTCTTTGCTTACGATATAAGTCTCTCTCATATGGCTGCCTTCTCACACCGGAACTACTGGTAATAAAAAAGCAGATAATTTTGCCAAAGAAGCTACCAACCATGGGGTGACTGAAGTCACCCCAATTCAACTAGCTAACGAATCTCGAAATTCTTTTTTAAAAAGTCAGTAGAGGATACTTGACAAAACTTATAGCAAAAGAGCAAAACAACTTTTCATAAACTTCAATCTTTTATTGGTCATCTCTCCCTAGACTTCATAACTAGAAGAGAAGCATCGACTATTAGAAGACTACGAATCAACCATACCAAACTTACCGACTGCAAACAATTCACCAACCTGTATAAAACACTGGACTTGAAACCTTCTCTAAGGAACTAGAGAATCATCTACCTCTTCCTCAACTGTAAATTGTATATGTTGATTATGATTGTTGAAAATGTTGACCATTTCATTAATTTTGTGTTTAGGAAGTGCCAAAACGAAATCATCTACATATCTTTTAATAAAAGGAATGAAAAAAGTGTAATTGTTGATACAATCACTGATAACATCATCCATGACTAGATTCAACAGGACTATCAAAAATTTGTTTTTGGTAGTGATATGGGATCTTTTTTTTTTTCTAATATTGTTCTGAAGCTATTTTCTTGTGGCATTTTAAATTAATTACTATTTAAATGGGAATAAGCCACAATTAAAGGTTAAAATACGTTTATTGACGTTTCAATTTCCACTTCGGAAATCGTTTTAAAAAACAAACATGTTTGAGAACGATTTCCGAAGTGGAAATTAAAACGTCAATAAACGTATTTTAATCTTTAATTGTGGCTTATTCCCATTTAAATAGTAATTAATTTCTTTTTTTTTCTATCTAAAAATTTTTTTTCTTACTATTATATAATATATATATATATATATATATATATATATATATATATATATATATATATATATTATATAATTTAATTATAATTAATATATATATAATTTAATTTAATTTATTGTGCAGAAAGTTGCTTTTTTTCAGTAGTGTTAATAATAATATTGTTGTAGGTAATGCTGCATTGGAAAGTCTGGAGCTACCCGATTTAAAAAAAAATCTATGCAGTAAGCATTTTGACGCAATTCAAAATATTTACCCAGTACTGCTATACCAAAAAAATATAGTGAGGTAGAAGAGGAAGGTTCGTTAACGACACCACGCGTTTTTCATACGTATTCATTAGAAAAACAACCATCAACCAGTGCCAATACTGTTTCGCACAGTGATAATTCTGAACTTGACGATTTTGTTGATGAGCTTTTTAGATATGCCGTTATCACCATTGGTCAAGAAAAAAAGATTTCATAATTATCACACACTTTAAACAATGTAAATGTTTTAATTTAAACAATTTTGTTTTGTTTTTTTACCTTGAATTATTATTTTGTTAATATTGTCTATGGTGTAGATATTAGAATTTTGATAAGTGTTATCTAACTATTAAAATAACGCGAATTTAATTTTTGCATAAACAGTCAGATCGTGCGAGTTGATTGAAAAAAACATTTTCATTTATGTAAACAGAAATACAAACATATATATATATATATATATATATATATATATATATATATATATATATATATATATATATATATTATATATGTGTATATTATAAAATACATAAATAAATAAAATAAAGGGTACTATTTATTAAAGTTTTGTTAATTATTATTCCTTTTATCCCAACACATAGATTAATTTGTCCCTAAATATGTGGTGCCTCTTGTTGTGGCATATCGATCTGTTTATTTGTTTCAAAACCATTATCAAAAAACCATACCCATAAATTTACTATATTTTCAAACGTCATTTTAAATATTAAAAGATTGAAAATTTAATTTTCTCAAAACATACATAAAACCATTGTTTAAAAAGAATTTTTTTTAAACAATGATACAACTCAAGTCTTGACTAAAAAATAAACCTCCGCATGAGTGTTCTAAGACGATAGCAGTCGAGTCTATTTCAATTAAATATTTAATCCTTTATTTAATCCTTATGAAACAAACAAACGTTTGTTTCATAAGGATTGTCTAACTAGTCCTATTTAAACAATGGTAATAATCTAAATTCATATGCAACTGCTACTCTGTCAAAACCCAAACCCAAATATTACAAAAAAGATCAAGCCATATTAATACATGCTGAACCAAACTTATTACTACTCTACTACGTCAAAGCCATAGGTAATATTCTTAGCCCCAAAAACATATGCTTCGCCTCAAAAATTTCCAATAATCGGATATGCATCTACTTAACAAATTCTGAACTCGTCGAACATATTTTAACAGAATCTCCTAAGATTACAATCAACTCTGTAGAACTACGCGTAAGAAGACTGGTAACCCCAGCCAAAAGACTAATAATCTCCAACGTCTGTCCCTCAATACCTCATGAAATTATAGAAAAACACCTTAACGATCTAGGTCTTCAACTAGCTTCACCAGTGTCACATTTAAAAGCTGGAATCCCCGGTGATGAATTTACGCATATTATGAGCTTCAGAAAACAGGTAAACGTTACTCCAACTACAGATAGCCTTGAAATTGAAACTTTATTAATAATTTCATTCGACAATAATTCGTACAGAATATTTCTCTCTACTGAGAAAATGGCATGTTTTCTATGCAAAAAACATGGACATACAGCAAATAACTGTCAAAATCTCCCTAGCAATCCTCTTTTAAATGAAGAAACGTCCCCAGCTGAACCCGTCCCTACTCCCCCAATATCAAACAATATGGCACCACCAAATACAACACAAAATTCGGTTCCCAATCAACAGATAAAAACTGAATATATCCACCACTTCTATTGCCGCAAACAATGAATTTCTTCCTCCTACCACTGGTCAGAAACGAACTCGTTCTGACCTTAGCGATTCTACCTCCCAAGAAACAAACACATCTACTAACTTACCCATCAAAGACGTAAAAATGCCGTCACCCAATGCAACCGTGCCTAAAAAGCATAAAACTAAAAAATCCAAGAAAGTCGCACCCGATCAGTCTAAATTAACCGCCTCCTTTGTTCTCACAATCAATAATTTTTATCAAGAAAATCCAAACTTATTCTCCTTACCAGTTGAAAATTTTCTTGCCTTTCTGGAAAACTCATTCGCCAGTAATAACCCTCTACAAGAAGCACAGCAGTTCACTCAAAATGTTCGATCACTACTCGACGACATGTATAGAGTATACCCTTCACTGGAAGATAGAACAATCAAGAATAGATTTACAAGAGTTTCTAAAAAAATTAAACAGCAACTTAGTATAGACAATTCAGAAATTGGAAGCTCAACATCGCAATATACAAATAATGATGAAGATTGTCTAACCGACTCTTCTCTGAGCTCTCAACGTTCTCAATGTTAAATTTTTTTTTACTTTCACGTTAGTGCAGTGGAACTGCGATGGGTTCTACCCTCGCTTAGAATGCTTACAACAGTTAATCAATAACACAAAAGCAGATATCATCTGCCTTCAAGAAACCAATTTCAAGGAAACACATTGACGTGAACTTAAAAATTTTGAAGGTTACCATTTCCTTCGGACTACGTTTACACGAGCAAGTGAAAGATCATCTATCTTTGTGTCTAATGATTTATTTTCTATACAATATAAACTAACTACCAATTTGGAGGCCATAGCAATAACTGTCTGGTGTCCCGACCAAATAACCATATGCAGTACATATATTCCACCTAATTACAACTTAACAGAAACCGAGTTAGATGACTTAATTCGCAAACTTTCCAGCCCTTTCATACTAGTTGGAGACTTTAGCGCCCATAATACTATGTGGGGCTCAAAGAAAACATTTGGTAGAGGAAAAACCGTAGAGACCGTATTGAATTGCAATAATACTTGTCTGGTGAATAGTGGAGCCAGTACATATTTTAACATCGCCTCCGGAACTTACTCTTCTATCGATCTAAGCATATATGATCCCAAGTCTACCGATTCACTCTCATGGTGTACTTTAGATAGCTTATATGATAGTAACCACTTCTCGATAGTCATAACAAATAACAATAAAAATATTTGCACCATTACTACATGGAATATCGCTACAGCGGACTGGAATAATTTTCAAACTAGCGCCGAAGATCATATTTTATTACTTCAACAATCTGCAGATATAGACGAGGCAATAACTCTCTTTAATAACTGCATTATTATGTCTGCAGAAAAACATGTAAAAAAATAACAATATGCTTGTCTTAAAAAGCAGTACCATGGCGGAATTCAGAATGTGATCTAACTGTACGTCAATGCAAAACGGCCCTCAACAGATATGGAAAAAGAAGAAAGAACTTAAGAAAACCTGATCTATTTCAAAAAGCTAAGAGCCAAAGCGAAATATGTCCTTAAAAAAAAACAAAAAAGATTCCTGGCAAAATTTTGTTTTTAAAATTACCAGTGATACTCCACCATCTCAAGTTTGGACAAAAATAAGACAAATGAAAGGTTATAAAACTCCTCCAAAAATTCCAGATATATCACTTAATGGAAAAGTTATAACAGATAACCAAACAATTGCTCAAATCATGGCTGAAAGTTTTGCATGGAAATTCAGGTCTGAAGTTGAACAGATTGAAAGTCCAAATGACCAGAATATACAAATTCCTCTTGCTCCACAAATAAGTAGACACGACATTGACGCTATTAACCTTCCTTTTACACAAGAAGAATTAGCACTTACACTATCCTCTTGTACGGACTCTGCCGCTGGACCAGACAATATCCCAATTATATTCATCAAAAATTTATCTCATCCCAGCCTCGCAATTCTGCTGAATCTTTATAACAAAATATGGCATACTCAGCAATTACCCAAACTGTGGCGTGAATCAATTATCATACCAATAAAAAAATCTAATCTACCCTCAAACCTAACAAAATCATATAGACCTATCTCTCTAACATGTTCATTATGTAAACTGTTTGAGAAAATGATTAATTCAAGATTAACATGGCTTCTCCAAAAATATGCAATAATTGACGCAGCACAATCCGGTTTCAGACGTCACCATTCAACCCTTGATAATTTAGTGCTAATACAAACACAAATAGCTTCCGCTATTTCAAACAAACAAGATCTGATCGCTACTGTCTTTGATGTAGAAGGAGCTTTCGATACTATCTCGCACCAAGCCATTCTTGAAAAGCTTCGTCAATACAAGATAACAGGAAATATTTACTCTTTCATAAAAAACTTTTTACAACAAAGTACGTTCAAAGTAAAAACAAATGGGGAAATTTTGACGACATTCGGGCAAAATAATGGAGTCCCAGAAGGCTCAGTACTCAGTTCAACACTATTTTTATTCTTGCAATAAATGATATTTGTTCCAAAAAAACCGAATTAGCTCTTTCAACGACTAAATCAAAATTAATACGGTTTAGCAGAAGACCCTGCAGCCAAAGTCCAATTATAGCTCTTAATGAAACTCCATTGCAGCTAGTTACTCATCACAAAATACTTGGTTTAACGTTTGACAGTAGGCTAACGTGGAAACAGCATATTAGTGTATTAAAGAGCAATGCAATGAAGAGACTCAATATCATCAAGGCACTATCAAAATACATATGGGGTGCGGACGAAACTGTCTTAGTTAATATATATAGAGCATTAT
This sequence comes from Diabrotica undecimpunctata, assembly GCF_040954645.1. Lineage (NCBI taxonomy): Eukaryota > Metazoa > Arthropoda > Insecta > Coleoptera > Chrysomelidae > Diabrotica > Diabrotica undecimpunctata. The sequence continues at coordinate 31,124 of NW_027311973.1, read as the reverse complement.
TCCGCTCAAAATTGGACTACGGCAGCTTCATATACATGTCTGCATCAAAATCTGACTTAAAGCTACTGAACTCTGTTCATAACACTTCTATTCGTCTTTGCTTAGGCGCTTTCAAATCTAGTCCCATAGACAGCCTCTACTGCAAGGCTAATAAACCACCTCTCAGGATTCGACGAGAGTATCTTGTAGCAGTCGTTACTTCTACAATTTATATTAAAATAATTTCAGAGATGTAGTATGGGTTGCCTAACTTTAAGTGTTCATTTGCTCATTAAGTGTGTATTTTTAATAATTTAAGTTGTCACTCTGATCTAATTTGGTACCATTGCGAACCAGAGAGATGACAGGAGATGAGGGGGAAGTGGAAACTGGCTCTTGGTTAATTAACTGTGAATTAAAATTCACTTTTGATCGAGAGTTTGAAGTGGTACAAAGGCGGTAGTTAGCGAAAGAAAATCCAATTAATGCATAGAATTTCCTTCACTTCAAGAAGGTAAATGTTTTAAGTATAACCGTAACCATTTAATTGACGGTGTTTTCGGAAACTCGGGAGGCTGAAGTGAAATTTCTAGCACGGAATTGATTAGCTATCTGCCACCTCCCATGGAATTATAAACTTCCCTCAGAACATCCGAGGGAGAGTACCACTTCAACTCTATAAGAATCAGGGTCATTGGGACCAGCCAGGGGGTATTGTCTACTCCACCCTCATTTTTTCTCCAGCCTGCACCTAGAGGTAGGGCAGGACAGTAATCATCGGAACTGAGCCAATTAGCACCAGCTCTGTGCTAATTTCGGACCTCAAGGAGGACTTCGCTGGGACACCGAAGCCATTCGGGAGTATCCTTCCAGACAACTGTTTCACCTAGGAGGACAGTTGGTTTTTGATTCAGAACTATATATATATATATATATATATATATATATATATATATATATATATATATATATATATATATATATATATATATATATATATATATATATATATATATATATATATCTTGTTTCACCAGTTTTTTTTTATAATATATATATATATATATATATATATATATATATATATATATATATATATATATATTAATTAATATAACTCCCCTTGGTGTAAGGTATCGGTAAGTTTGAGCTCAAATTCTACCCAGAAATTATCTTCCATTGTTTTTTTGTATTAACCATTTATTTCATTATTAACTTTAATTATTTCATTATTTGTTTACTTAACTAATTTTTTTATATTTCATCTTGTGTTATTAACTCTGGTTATTATCCCTTCAGGATAATAGACCGTTTCAATTGTTTAACTTGGTTTGTTCCCATTTATATATTACTTGGTTTATATTTGAATTTAGAGGTGTTTAACAATATTGTTGGTCATATTGTAGGTTAGTATGATATATTTACTTGGCTATACGTTCTTCCAACGTTAGCATTATTTTGTTTAAGGTTGTTTTTTAACCTAGATGTAGGTTGTACACTCTATATCAGAATTATATTGTGAAATTTCATATACTTTTTGGTAACTTAGAGATTGTCAAAATCTAAGAAGTTATATTTAATAAACTTGAATTTGTTTTGCATATAATTTTTATTAATATTTCCTTACCTTTTTACATTTACAGCATTTTTGTTTATTAAATCAACTTTAATTAATATTAGCAGTATACGATACCTGGAAGAGTGACCGTTACTCTTTTTAGAGTATTATCCCTCTTCTGGCGCCCTCAATTTATTTTCTTTGTTAATTTTCATTATATCTATTCATTTTTCATATCTTCTTTTCTATCCATCATACATATTTTCCTGATTTACTGTCTTTAAAAGGCATGCAAATTGGCCGTATCCATCCTTGAGTTTCTAGTGGTCATTCTCTTGCCTACATTGCGAGCCTAGCCACATTCCGTTAAATATTTTTTTTCATACTTCTTTACTTAATTGTTATCTATTTTATCCCATATATATAGACCACTCTTCTTATACCTCTCTCCTCCTACACACCCCAGTATTTTGCTACATCGGCGTCCCAATGCGGTGCCTTTTCCAAGTTTTTGGTTTTAAGACAGTAGCTTTTAGCTGATTTCTTTTTTTTTCTTACTTGAGTTTTTGTATTTTTGCTTTTTTTTTACTCATATTATTGCTGATTTATTCTATCTTTAAATTTTTTATTAATACTAAACAGGTATAGTTATACTGCTGTATTGATTTATTAGTTTATTTATTAGATTTATTAGTTATTAATATTTTGAGACCTCAGTGATAGGTTATAGTAGTACAACTTACATTCTAGGTTGAATTTTGTATTTTTATTGAGAACTTATATTTACTTACTTACCTACACATACTTATATCGTATATTATATAAACTTTTATTCCTACAGCCAACAGTATTATACTTATAGGTACTATTAATTGTTGCATATATATTAATATTTGGTTTAGAATAGTTATAATTTACATATAACTAGAAATTATTTTGAGTATTTTAGTAAGATAACTAAGGTATTTATTTGATTATATATATGTATATATATATATATATATATATATATATATATATATATATATATATATATCTACGGCATAAAGTGGACTCCGCCCATGTTAAAATTCAGGTTCAAGTGAGCTCCGTGGTCAAGTCGACACCGATATACGGAGCTCACTTGACCATTCCATAATATTGGCTCTGTCGATTCGTCAACATGTATAGTTTCATAATTTTTAATAATTTTGTGGAGCCCTTAAGTACCCCTGTATCATGAATGTATATTGCTTAGTTCACGTGTATATCTTATAGGGGTCGTTCAGATCTTTTTCATTGTATATTGGAACCATAGGTATATCGGTTTAAGTAAGCTCTGATAGTTTGGCAACTCTGCCATTAAGCTGTATACTTCTCGCGTATAGTCTGAACGGTTTATATGGACTCCTTATTTTTGTTATCATTCAAACGCATTACATTGTGTAACAGATATGAATACTATTAACTACCTGTTTTTGGTAGGTACGTGCTTTTCTAAAAATAGCTTTATAGATACAAAAGGATTTTGTTACCAAATTGAATTTTTTTCACATGCGGAAATTTCGTAATGTATTTTGTTAACGTGAGTATATCTTCATACGTTTTATTTAAGAATTCGATAGATAAGAACTTCTTTTATTTTATCCATTGTTTTATGATATCTTTTATACAGATTTTTTATTATTTTATTTCTTGTTTTATCTGTGTACCTACTACAGATAATTCTGGATAGAAGGTTATCTCAAAATAAATATTGAAGTGCTAAAATAAATATTTTTGTGTAAAAATGGATAGTAGTGCACAAAAAAAAAGAAGAATGCTTAATTTATCTAACAACAATTATACCACTTCACCCATATTACATACTTACACCCATATTACATACTGAATGTTTTATCTAATATTTTGGGGGAAAAAGTAGTCAATATAAGTGTAATTAGTGTCAAATTTGCAATGATCAATATAAGTAATAGCTTACTGACTGTACTTTACATGTTTAGTTCAAATAAATAAACCTTGTCCCTTCAGAAAAGAGCGATTGGAATGGCAAAGTCAACTAAGAAAGTGTAATGAATCTTGTATCACCCCAGATTCACACAGGTTAACCGGTGTTTGAAGGCAAGAGTCCTCATTGCAGATTTAAGGAAGATAACTACTATAAGGAAGTTCCTTTCGAGGGTTCAGATGGCGAGAAGCAGCTTATTTTTTTTTTGTAGGTCTTGCAGATGTGTTGGTCTAGCTAGTTTTTCCTCGATTCTAGTCATAAAATGGGTTGTTATTCGTGGAGTGGATGTTACGAATCTAGACTTTGTTTCTTTTGTTCTCTAGCTACTTATCTTCGGATATTATGTGGATTGATAACTACGATATTGTAGAGCTTATGTATGGATGTGAGTCTTAATATCCGCTGAATTTGGCTGACTAATTTATAGCTAAATCTACGTGTTAAGTATGTATTGATATCACCCATACAAGCAAGGTATATTCGGCAGCAGAAGCATAGAGTTCAAGCGTCTACGTTTTAAGAGTGGAAGGATGTGCTTCCCATTTTTAGCTGACAAGTTCGCGAAGAATATTATTTTTCTGGTTCTAGTTTTCCATTTAGGTTTAAACAAAGTTCTGTGAATTACAAAGTGTGTTTAAGGATTTCATGACACTATTGGTTTAGGTATATGTTCAAATTTGTGAAAGCGTCTCTGTTAGGGACATTGAAGGAGCCCGACTGACTTTTTCCAGGGTTTGGCTTAAAATTAATTTATAATCTATTTTTATTGTGTTTAAGATATGATATTTAGATTTTTCTCCACTTCAGCAACAAAATTTTTTGGTTGTGCAACAATAGATGTATCGTCTACAAAATAAAAGTCCTAGTATTTACTGGTATGGGTTGTGTAAATATTATACAGTGTAGGTGCCATTACGGTACCCCAAAGGAGACCGTTCTACTACGTTCTCCATCTTCATCTTCTATTCTTATCATTGAGTGATACGGAAAATCTTCTGTTGTGTAGGCATACGCGGATAATACAAGTGAGTTTATTACCTAAGGGGATATCACATAGATTTTGGAAAAATGTGCTTTAATTTAAGGTGTCGTAAGCAGAATTTAGATTGACAAATACCACTCTTCATGTCTGATATTTTTCATATGCGTCTTCTCTGTGTTGGGCACGATTTAGTATGTGTAACGAACATGATCTATCCTGTCATATATAGCCACTTTAATCTTTAAATTGAAGTTTTTCTTCTAATATCGGTTTATATTAAGGATCATATGCAGAAGTATTTTGTATAGCTGAAAAAATAAATAGATAATATATTGGTCGATAGCTTTTGTGGTCGTTGGGGTTTTTGTCAGGTTTAAGCAAGGCCACAACTTTGTCTTTGCTTTGCTTGTCTACACACTTTGTATATTAGCCATTGTTGTATTTTTTTGTCCAAATTTTATAATTAGTTTTGAGCTTAGATCCTCAGTCAGGAGCCGTAATATTGTTCATAATATACGTGGATAGTGGATCCAAACTTGCTCAGCTTGATCAAGGCACGAAAGATTGGATACCTGGGCCACATCATGAGAGGGGAAAAATACGCAATCCCTCAACTAATTATCCAAGGAAAGATTGAGGGCAAGAGAGGAGTAGGTCGCAAAAAAATGTCGTGGCTGCGAAATATAAAGAACTGGTCAGGCGTAACTAACACTGGCGAACTTTTGCATGCCGCAAAAGACAGACGTCTGACCTTAAGATAATTCGCCAACGCACTATAGGTGCACGGCACCATAAGAAGAAGAAGGATCCAAACTCAACATCGTTGAAAGGTTTCCTCAGCTGACTTGTTTGTCCTCTCTTATTTTATGTTTTTCTTTGCCGGCATTTATTATGTTTATTTCGTTATTTTCAGCGATCAGCTTAATACCAAATACCCTAGGTTTAGCCCTCTCTTTGCTTCCTGCAGTAGAAATACGTCGCATTTGTGTTAAGCGCATATGTCTGATAAGCTTAAGTAAACTAGAGTGTCTTTATCTGTAGATATGTCCTAATATTTATATACATAATTTGAATAGTTGGTCCTGAAAAGGACCGAATTGACAAAAATCATATTGAACGGGTGATTGAAGAATTAACCGATTTAACAATTATTCATTACCCAGAGTACGCTCGATTGCGGTGGTCTTATTGTTACTTCAAATTTCGTGAAGGCTTCCACGATGAACTTCATAAAATGACTAATCTTTTACTTTTCAATAAAAATTTAAATTTTACATACTGTTACTTTTAGACGATATTTCGAGTCAGATTTGTTTAGTAATAACTGTACTTAATATATAGTCTCTTTGTGAAAAGTAAATGAGCTTGTAATATCGGTTTACAACTTATATATGGATAATAAGGAAATAAACAGGTTAAAATGTGACAACAAACTGCTATATAACAGTACGAGACAATATTCATAAGCTATCAGCTGTAAAAGTCATTGCCTTTTTTCCTGTCGTATCATATTTTAGCATATCATATTTTGAGTGAAATTGATCCTCAATTCGTCTAATAATATTAAGTTTTTAAAACAGCTGTGTTTTAATGCTCATTCGTTCACCTTTTGTAAAGCAGTCTGTGTAAATATAAGGGATTTATATAATCTTTTCATTTCGTACTCTTTTCATTACATAATTATAGTTTTCTTGCTTTTATTTTCTATGGTAATACATATACATACCCAATTCAAAAGGGTGAAAATCAGCGAGTTCTAAATTGAACATAAACATTATTCTCTCTTTCTCCCTATACCTTATATAAAGATCATCGTCATCGTATAGTCCGAACGCAACAAGATTCTATTGCCTCTTCTTGTTTTTTTTTCTCCTCATTCCTATTGAAAATAAAGCCACGTAAATTCCGTTTATAAAAGTTATGTCAATATTTCTGAAATGCCTTTCCTAGGATAATTATTTAAGCCTAGTTCGTTTGATTACATGTAATTGATTTTATAGTCCACAACAGATAAGTATTGATTGTAGGTAGGATAGCAGGTGTTGATAAATATGATGGGTCGATAGATAGTCCCGTTATTCCTAAATCTGACCGTATGTTACCTCCCCCTTCATTTGTGGGGCATACTCCCAATTTAACTTGGCAATGCAGTTATTATAGAGTCTTTGGATAAAGCCAGCGCAACTTTAGCATTGAGATTTAGTTTCTTGTACGACGTTGCTATCTTTATATATGTGTTTGACCTTGGAATTAGTTCTGTTCGGTATTGGTTAGTACTCGGACCTCTGTAAGTCGGAAAATACCTCTGCTGGCTTTTCCAGCAATCCTGGTCTAATTAATACTTTCTCGTCACGTATCCACACATTAGCACTGGTTTGATCACTATTTTATATATTCTGATTTTAGAGATTCGAATTACACTTCTGGATTAAAATTGCCAAACTAAAATGGAGCTTCGCGGGTCAGACTGCTAGACAAAAAGACCAACGTTGGAATACTACAATACAACATTGGAGACCTTACGAAAGTAAACTACCAAGAGGAAGACTACAGATCAGATGAATTGATGATATTAAAAAAATAGCCGGAACGAATTGGAAATATGTTGCTCAGGATAGAGACCGATGGAAGGAGTTGGGAAAGGCTATGTCCAAACGTGGACGACACAAGGCTAAGAAGAAGAAGAAGATGCTTTTTAGCAAGTTGGTACTTGCTCTTACTTCTAAATTGACAGATCAGCTGTTTAACTGCCTGTACTGAACTTTCTTCTTCATTTTGCAAATATATATATATATATATATATATATGAAAACTAATAAAACTCTGGCATACCGTTGATTAAAATATTGGATACCCTATACTATTGAATCAACGGAAATACTAAGATCACACGGGGAGAATATTATGGGTTATTTCTGGTTTCGTCATAATTTACACTGAAATTACTAACAAGAGAGTGCTCTCACTTCCACATGTTCAAATTGATATATAATACCAACAGATGCTAGTTATATACCATCAGTACTAATAAAATGGAAACTATCAAATTAATGTCAATTTCTTTGAATAATCAAAACAATCGAAAATATATACCAAAACAACATAATTAAAGTTAAAGTAGAAGAATAACTAACCGACCCTATTGAAATGACAAAATAAATATATTGACCGATAGCTTTTGTGGTCGTTGGAGTTTTTGCCAGGTTTAAGCAATTGTGTACAACTTTGTCTTTGCTTTGTTTGTCTGAAGACTTTGGATATCAGTAACTGTTGTATTTTTGGTCCAAATTTTATAATAAGCTTTGTGCTTAGATCTTCAGTCAGTGCCGTACTATTCTTCATTATATACGTAGATAGTGGATCCAAGCTCAACATCGTTAAAAGGTTCCTTCAGCTGACTGGTTTTGTCCTCTCCCATTTTAAGTTTTTCTTTGCTTCTTTGCCGGCAGAGATAGCACTTTTACATTTATTATGTGATTTTCAGCGATCAGCTTAATACCAAATACACTATTTTTTGCCCTCTATGTATTTTCTGCACTAGAAATACGTCACATTTGTGCTAAGCGCATATGTCTGATAAGGTTAAGTAAAGTAAAGTGTCTTTATCTCTAGATATGCCCTTAATATTTATAGACATTATTAGAATAATTGATCCTAAAAAGGACCGATTTGACAAAAATCATATTGACCGGGTGATTCTAATTAGCCGATTAATTAATTATTCATTACCCAGGGTACAACTGATTACGGTGGTCTTATTTGTACTCAAATTTTCGTAAAGGCTTTTCTTTTGAACCCCATAAGAAATGGCTAATTAACTTTTCATTAAAAATAATTTTACACACTGTTACTTTTCGACGATATTTCGAATCAGATTTGCATAGTAATAAGTATAGTTAATATGGAGTCTCTTTGTGAAAAGTAAATGAGTTTGTAATATCGGTCACAACTCATATATGAATGATAAGGACATAAACGGTTAAAATAAGTGCACAGAATTTTAACTAAATATATCGGCGCCATTGTTTAGGAGATGGATTTAACCCAGAGATTAAAGGTTAAATGTATATTCCAGGTTCTATCTACGTATTTTCATTACTAAAAAAGTATATTTAAAATAAAGGCCTTAAGATATATTTAGATTCTATGGAAATTAGAATCTATGGAAATTAGCAAATTAAAAAATACAGACATAATTATTCTGAATGACAAAATTGAGACAAACAGTTGCCTCAAGTATTGTTTATATTGTAAAGGTTATCGTCATAGTATAGTCAGAACGCAACAAGGTTCTATTGGCTTTTCTGCTTTTTGTCTCCTCATTCCTATTGAAAACTTAGCCACGTAAATAACGTTTTAAAAATATATATCAATATTTCTGTAGTGCCTTTCCTAAGATAACTTTTTTTAAGCCTACTTCGTTTGACTACATGTAATGGATTTGATAGTTCCCAACAGATAAGTATTGATTGTAGGTTGGATAGCAGTTGGTTGTACAGGCATGTGTTGATAAATATGATGGGTCGGTAGGTAGTCCCATAATTCCTAAATCTGACCATATGTTACCTCCCCTGTTGATTCGTGGACGTCCTAAGGGCATTTTTTCTCTCGGGGCATTCTCCCAGTTTAACTTGGCAATGCAGTTATTAGAAAGCCTTTGGATGTAGCCAGCGTAACTTTGGCGTTGAGATTTAGTCTCTTGTATGACGTTGCTATCTTTATATATCTGTTAGACCTTGGCATTAGTTCCGGTTCGGTATTGGTTAGTATTCGGACCTTTGTAAGTTGGAAAATAATTCTGATGGCTTTTCTAGTAATCCTGATCTAATTAATACCTAAGTTTTACTTACATTGTTTTGTCAGCGTTCTTGTCACATTTTCAGTCAATAGCACGGGTTTAATCACTGTTCTATATATTCCGATTTTAGGGATTTGTATTAGACTTCTGGATTTAAAAGTGTTATGTGGGTTATATTTACATCAGTTAGCTACCTGAATATTCCATTTTATTTCTTATGTGACAGCGTTATCTACGATACCTAAAACGCTGCAATCTTTCAAAATTATATGGGTTTATTGTTACGTTATGCCCTACTCTACGTTTTCTCTCTTGTATGTTAAAGAAATTTATTTAGTTTTCTCATTACTTACTATCAGACCGTTTTTTGCTGCTAATAGCAATATTTTATAGCATTCTAATATTTAATCTATGAATTAAATCCGGATAGCAAATAGATATTTTTCACTTTCTCGGAGAAATAATATTCTAACATACAAAATCCTATTAAATTGCCAAAACCTTTCTTGCATATTATATTTACTTATGAGGGACAGCAGCAATATCAGTACCATAATAAGGCGTATAGTCCTGGACTGGCTAATCGTTGGATAATTGGAAGCATGAGTGTAGCAGTTATAATGTTTTCGGGACTGCTACCTGGTATCGGGGAGCAGAGATATCAGTACCAAGTTAGTGCATATAGGAATTGTTGCTTGAACTTTATTATTATTAAACAGCACTATATTTCCTAGTAAAATCCTCATGACTTTACAGTAAGACAAATTTTCGAACGTTGGTTATGGAAACATCATGTACATACCACCGGATTCCCTAGATCGACATTCAGCAAAATTCTTTTAATAATGATGCGGGAGTAAAAATATAAATATCTGGGAGCTTACATCAACAAAGAATTAGATTCAGACTAAGAAATCAGGGTACGAATAGAAATGGCAAGGGCAGCGTTCTTAAAATTCAAGCAATTGTTCTGTGACAAAAATCTTAATACTGCGCGGAGACTGAGGTTTGTTGAATGTTACGTCTGGTCTCAACTATTGTACGGAGTAGAAATATGGAGGGTAAAAGCGCAAATAGTTAGGAAGCTTCAAGCCTTTGAATTTTAGATATACCGGAGAATGTTGAGAATTCCGTGGACTGCCAGGGTCACCAATGAGGAAGTGCTAAGAAGGATGGGTCGAGACAAAAAATTGTTGAGAACAATAAAAGTACGCAGGACTGCATACCTGGAACACATACTAAGGAATATAAAGTCTTCTGCAGGCCATCATGCAGGGTAGAGTCGATGGCAAAAAGGGAATAGGTAGAAAGAGGAAGTCATGGCTGCGAAATATTCGTGACTGGACAAACATGACTGTAGACGAATTATTCCACGTTGCAAAAGACAGAGATACTTTTAGAAATGTGGTCGCCAACCTCCGTTAATGGGGACGGCATAGGAAGAAAAATATTGATACGCTAAACAAAAAAAAACAGAGGTGAAGATAAGCGCCAAGAAACTCTGTGTTATAAAACAGTTGAATAAAATACAGATTCTCGATTAAAATATTCAAAAATTTAATGAACAGCTTACTAAAATAGAAATAACGTCTATTTAAAATGCAATTCATTAATGGCTCAAGGTACAAAGCAGTCCTAGCATCTGCTAATGATATTGATCTTATAAGAAACTCTCTCCGCAAACGACATCTTCAACAAAGTGAAGAGAGCACGAAAAATGTTTTACTTAAAATCAACAAAATAAAAACCAAATACAAACGAATTAACAGAAGAAAGCAATTCAATACAGAGCATAATTCACTTAAGACCTATTTTAATACATGAATGCGAATCATGGACAATGACTAAAACAAATAAGGAAGAACTCCGAATATTTGAAAGAAAAATAATAAGAAAACTTTTTTAACCTCATTATCATATTGCTACAAATCCGTATAGAATAAGAACACATACTAAATAAAGAAAGCTCTTATAAATATATTGTTTAGGAAAATAAATCGCTTAAGGTAGATCGGACACATGCATAGACGCCAAGATGTCAAACTTGGTTAAAAAACGTAAACTAATTTTTGAAACCAAATTCAGTATTTTGCTTTAATCTGTGCCTTCTAAGAATTGCAAGGAAAAACAGACGTTGATATAACTGTTATTAGAGACATGGGGAATCTAAAAATTGCATTCCACAACCTATCTCCTCAACTAAGCAAAAATCCTTAACGAATTGGTTTCTAGTACTCGTACAGAGTATATCGGAATAAAAGGAAAAAGACAGTTAAGCAAGAAGAAAAGTGCAAGCATTTACGTTTTAAGGGTGAAAGGATGTGCGCCCCATTTTTAGCTGACAAGCTTGCGGAGCATACTATTTCTGGTCCTTAGTTTGCCTTTTAGTTTTAAACAAGATTCTGTGATTGACAACGTGCGATATAAACTATCTACAAGGTATTTATAGGAAATTCAGAGTTCAAGGATTTCATCACACTATTAGATGTTCAGTTTTGTGAAAGCGCCTGTGTTGGGAAAATTGAAGGAGCGTTCCTAAGCTTTTCGGGGTTTGGCTTAAAACTAAATCGTAGTTCATTTTTAATATATTTAAGGCATCTATTAGATTTTTTTTCACTCCAGCAACAAAAGTTTTTGGTTGTGCAATGTATGGTCTACATGAAAATCCTAGTATCTACTGGTATCTGTTGATCATTTGTGTAAATGTAATACAGTGTAGGTGCCATTACGCTACCCCAAGCGAGACCGTTTGTCTGCGTTCTCTATATTACCATTGAATGATACGAAAAATCTTCTGTTCTGTATATATACGCGGATAAAACGATGTTTACAGTTTGTCATACAGTTTTTGGAGAAATGTCCTCTAATTTAATGTGTCGTAGGCGGCATTTAGATTGACAAATACCACTGATACCTGATATCTTTCGTACTATTACGTACGTTATAAGTATTACGAATAAAAATAAATAAGCAAGAAGAATATAAGTGAACCATATTTAAAATAAGTGACAGAAAAAAGAATATTATATATCCATTTACTTCTAAATTAAAAATAAAATACTCGTATGCCTGATAACGAAAGATACAAAATTTACAAGCGACAAAGTATTTTTTAAAACAACCGAACATATTATATGTAATAATTGTAATAGATATGTTGGCTATAATCAAATTACCATAAAGTCACCGAAATATTTTATCTGAGTAATGACTCACTACTGATTGCTACGTTACGTTATACGATACATTTATAGTTAAAAGCGAAATTAGGTGTTATGCCTACTTATTATTTTAGTATCTGTTACAAGTTACATACTAAAGTATTATAGTAAGATATTGAATTCCCTACATTTAAAAATTGAAATATTGAAATTAGACAGTAAAAAATTATAATTTTAAGATTGATTTACAAATTATTATAATTTAAATTTTACTACTTTATGAAACAAATATTGAACATCATAAAACGTAGCAATCGAAACATCGGAACGTACATTTATATAATAAATTTTTCAGTGTCAATGCATTAAAAAAAATACTAATACATAAAAATTGCCTTTTCCAAGCTTATAACAGAGACTAACTTAAGTTTAAAAATAATTAAAGCAAGTAATATAAATTACCACCATAAAATATTTAACTACATTAACCAAGGATTTCTGAAATTTCAGGATGACTAAATTGATTGATATTTAAATAAATTTCAAGTTCCAAAACGTACCTGCTGTAAAATTTAAAAATCTACGACTAATCAAATTATTGGCAACATCGGAGGAGTTTAGTTGTGTACGGGGAAGAATACATACGGATCCCAAAAGTGTTTTACCCTATTACGGAGTTCATTTAATCCTACGTGTTGGTCGGAGTCTACATAAAGCGCTACCCAGATAATAATATACACGGTGTATATTCTCCTGGAGTTAGTATAATACCGTTTTAGTACGGGGCCCACATTAACCGCTAGATCTATATATATATATATATATACATATATATATATATATATATATATATATATATATATATATATATATATATATATATATATATATATATATATATATATAGATCTAGCGGTTAATGTGAGCTCCGTACTAAAACGGTGTTATACGAACTCTAGGAGAATATACACCGAGTATATTATTATCTAAGTAGCGCTTTATGTAGACTCCGACCAACGAATAGGATCAAGTAGGCTCCGTAATACGTTAAAACATTTTTGGGATCCGTATACACCTTGTCTGGTACAAAACTAAGCTCCTGCAATGTTGCCAATAATTTTATTAGTCGTAGATTTTGAAATTTTACAGCAGGTATGTTGTGGGACTTGAAATTTATATTAATATTCATCAATTTAGGCATCGAGGAATTTCATAGATACTTGGCTAACGTAGTTAAAATTTTTATAATATAAATTGTTAACCGACATATAAATTTATATTACTTTTATGTTTAATAGGCAAGGTAGTAATTTATATTACTTGCTTTAATTATTTTTAAACTTAAGTAAGCGTCTATTATAAACTTGAAAAGTTTCCATTTTTATGCATTAGTATTTTCTTTTAATGCATCGGACTGAAACATTTATCATATAAATGTACGTATATCGAGTGGAGTTTTCGTGTAACAGTTTAAAAAAGTAGTAGTACTCTAATTTGTTACCACATAAAATTATAGAAAACTCTGTACAGCAGGGAGATCTTAGTAACTTTCTGATTGCTACAGTTTATGACGTGCAATATTTGTTTCATAAATTAATAAAATTTAAATTACAATAATTTATAAATCACTTTTTAAATTGGTCACTTATGTTAATAGAGGTCATCGTGAGTGCAAAAAGTAACAACGAGTACGAAAGATATCAGGCATCAGGGTTGGTATTTGTAAATCTAAATACCGCTTACGACACCTTAAATTAAAGGGAATTTCTCTAAAAACTATATGGCATCCCCTTAGATAATAAACTCACTCATTTGAATATATTAAAACTGCTGTATATAGAGATTCGCGGATAGCGGGTAGGAACTCCTTTTTGGACAGTCCTATCAGGGAAAGTGAATCAATCCCTGCCTTCCGCAGATTCCAGGTGTTTCCTGGCCCGGGAAACTAGTACCTGTTAAGGGTCCCTTCTCCAGGGTTATGGATGAAGACCACAACGGCATCCAGGGCGGAGAAGAAGGTCTTTACAACGGTCTGGAGGGCGGAGGTGGCAGCCCAATGGTTTTAGGGTTTATATAAAATCAAACCTGGAAGGCGCTAGCTGGTCTTTCAGTATTTATATTAAGCGGAAGTCATGTAGGCCAGAACGGTCAAAACATAACAGTACCCGGTGCGGTGGTAACCACTTAAACAGCATGTACACAGCGGTTATCTCGCATTAACCTTATTTCGTGACCCAAATACACATATTTTTCCACAAGTTCTATGGGCGACTTTTCGATTTCTATTAGCTCATTGGGGACGAGATTGGTCATCATTTTTGTTTTTCCATAGTTTATTTTTAAATCTACTTTCTGGGTTGCTTGCTGTAGTTATTGTAGCATAACTCTGGCTTCTCCTAAGTTGTCTGTTATGAGAACAATATCATCGGCATATCTGAGATGATTGAATATCTTTCCATCGATGCTAATACCCTTTGATTTCCACTCTAGCCGTTCAAATGCGTACTCCACAACTGCTTTAAATAGTTTTGGCGACAAGGTATCTCCCTGCTGTACCCCTCTGTAAATTTTTATCTTCTCAGTTATGCAGTGGAGGTTAACGGTTGTTGCCGCATTTTCGTATATATTTCGAATAATATTTGCATACTTGTGATCTATTCTGCATTCTGATAGTGCTTTTAAGATAGCAACTGTTTCGACTGTGTCAAATCCTTTGCGGAAGTCGACAAAGATAAGAGCAAGGGGTCTGTTATATTCGATAGACTTTTCAACTAGAGTTTTAAGGCATTGCAAATGGTCGTTTGTTCCGTGTCCCGCTCGAAATCCTGCCTGTTCTTCTGATTGATAGAAATCGAGTTTTGCTTCTAATCTGTTTGTCAGTGTTCGGGTAAAGAGCTTGTATAGGTGGTTAAGCAAACTAATTGGCCTATAGTTTTTAAAATCTGATTTATCCCCTTTTTTTGTGGAGGAGGATTGTAACCAAATTCTTCCATGTACTTGGAATGTTTTCACTATGCACACATAGATTAAAAAGTGTTTGGATTCGGGACATCAAAAGTGGACCTCCTAGTTGTATTGTCTCAATGACTACACCATCTTCCCCCGGAGCTCTATTATTTTTCATATTTTTGAGGGCATGTTGAATTTCCTCTCGTGATATATCTGGTATATCCTCCGATCCTACATTATGTACCTTTTGTATTGGTTGTTCGATGAGCTCTGGAATATCTTGACTTTTATATAATGTTTCATAGAAACTTTCTACTATATGTAATATGCTTGGTCTATCTGAGATAATATTACAATTTTTGTCTTTAAGTTGGAAGATTTCTTTTTTGCCATTTTCCATTTTTCTCCTCAATGCTTTCATGCTTTTGTTGTCTTCTATAGTTTTTATAATTTTCTTGTTGTTGTATTTTCTAATATTCCGTCTGATGGCTTTAGAGATTTCTTTATTGATGCTGTTTATATCTTGCGAGTCAACATTTCCTTGACTTCTGAGCATTCTACGGTCTTCCATTTTTTGTTTTGTTTCTTTACTAATTTTTTGTTCTTTTCCATGGTTAGGGCCAGATTTTTCCTGAGCTTGTGTAATGTATCTACTATTTCTTCGTTTAGGTTATTTACGTCTTCTCTTGTTGTATTGAGAAATCTCTAAATTGATTTAAGACTGTAACATCTTTGACTATATGTTTTTTGTCAGTGATGATGAAGTCGATCTCATTTTTTGTCTTACCATCGGGGCTTTTCCAAGTCCATCTTCTATGGATTTCCTTATAGAAGAAGCTATTCATTAAATATAGATTGTTTTCTAATAGGAAATTTAAGAGTATTTTGCCCCTTTCGTTTCTATCTGGTGTGCCAAAATTTCCGAGGGCATCCTACCGCCGGCAAGAACAACTACACATTTTTAAAAATGTCTATAGGCCCCAGGTCGACTCAGCCTGAATAAAATGAGTACCTTGGGTAAAACCAGGGGTAATTATAGGCGGTTGAAGCGTAGCACTGGCCATGTTACCTTCCTTATATACCGTAGGCCCTAGTTATAGCAGACTACCCTGCTATACTCCCAAAGCCGCGAAGCGGTATAAAACGGGAGACTATTATTACTATTATTATTATTTTCAGCTGGATCAGTGCTTATTCCTATTTTGGCATTAAAGTCGCCACATTTTACCGTAAAATGTTCTTGGTCTTCTGAAACAGCTGTGTACAAGTCATCATAGAACTGTTCTATTTCTTCGTCAGCGTGACTCGATGTTGGTGCATAGACTTGAATGATCTTTATGGAGTAACGGGTGTTTAGTTGTAATTTTGCAAGTATAACTATAACTATCGGTTTGATTTTATACCATCCCTAAAATCCAGGGATGCCACTTCCGCCATCCACGTCGCACCGAAGATCTTCTTCTCCGCCGTGCCTACCGTTGTGGTCTTCACCTGTATCCCTAGGTAGGGGTCAGTGTTATACCCCACAGAACTGGGTCCCGATCTGGACTTGGCCATGTATTCACTCCGGCCTACTGAAATGATAGATGCCAATCCCCGCGACATGGACGCGCCAGATTGAAGTTACCCACGTGAGCGACAGAGAACGTGGCTCTGTGCTCCGCAAAGAACATAACCTATGTATAAAGAACACCTTTTTCAAACTACCTAAACGGAGATTATTTACATGGAAATCTCCAGCAAACACTCCCCGTAATATCGTCAGAAATCAAATTGACTACATAACTATCAGTGAGCGTTACAGAAATGCCGTAAAGTCTGTAAAAACTCTTCCTGGTGCCGATGTTCCATCTGATCACAACCTGTTGTTAGCAGAAATAAAATTAAAACTTAAACGGATAAAGCAACAACGATCCTATAACAAACTGTATATAGATTTTATTAGAAACAATAGCCAGATGATTGCAAACAATTTAGAGAGCAATTTTGATAATTATGAATAACAAGAATCCATCGAGGATCATTGGAACCAAATCAAAACGATTATAAGCAACTCAACTCCAAACTTAAAAGAGAGCAGTCAAAAAAAGCAAAAGTCGATGAACGATGAGATTTTGAATTTGATCGAAAAAAGACGCAATTTTAAGAACCAAAACGTAGAAATGTATAAAGTAATTAATAAAGAGATAAGGACTAAAATAAAATCTGCAAAACAAACATATTTCGAAAACAAATGTTCAGAAATTGAAGAATTACAGGGAAAACATGATTCATTTAATATGTATAAAAAAATAAAACAACTGACAGGTCAGAACAAAAAACAGGCAAATAACAACGTTGATAGAGACGGAAAACTGACTATCACTAATTTGCATAAAATAGACAGATGGAAAGAGTATATTGAGGAACTGTTTAGTGATGAAAGGCCCGAGCTTAAAATTAACGAAGTAGTTACAGGACCTGACATAACTATGGACGAAATTGAACAAGCAATACGATTAGCAAAGACCTGAAAAGCGACGGGACCAGATGAAATACCGAGTGAAATAATAAAGTGCTTCCAAAGTTCAGGTAAAATATCTCTCCTTCATCTGTTTAATAAAATTTATGAAACTGGCTATATACCAACGGATTGGCGGCTGTCGATTTTTGTGACGATACCTAAAAAAGCAAATGCAAAAAGATGTAGTGACTACCGAACCATCAGTTTGATGAGTCTCAAATCTCAAAAATCCCTCTTTTATACCACTTAAAAGAACATAGTGAAGAATGACGGTACGCTGATCTATATCAGGTGTTGAATCAATAATTAGAGAGTAAAATTTCGCTTTCTGTAATTTGTTCACTCTTATGAGTTGCAGATATTTCAATACAATAGAAATAAATTCATCACATATTGTAGGGATAAATAATTTATTATACCAATCTTGCAGTTATATTGAACTCAATAAATATTCCAAAGCACCTATTTAATTACCATTATTTTCACACAAAATCATTTTTACCACGAAACGTTAAAGTGTAAGAAATAAATTTAATTGTCGCTACCATAGGTAAAAGTACTTCCCTTCAATATATTTTTTTCAAATATTATTTTTAAACACGTGCATAGTAAATAGGAATGGGAACAGTACATCCTCCATACATTAAATATATCAATATCGCTCAACAGTATTAGTACAGCATATTAGCACGTATGTAATATGATCCAGAATATATTACATACTAAAAAATACTATGTCTAAGTAGCCATTGTCAAGATCAATAGCGCCGATATAGGTAGTTAAAATTTTGAACACTTATTTTAACTGTTTATTATCCATATAAACGACTTGTGACTGAAATTACAAACTTATTTACTCTGCATAAAGAGATTCTTTATTACCTACAGTTATTAGTACACAAATCTGATTCGAAATATCGTCGAATAGTAATAGGCTGTATATAAAAATTAATTTTTTCATAAAAAGTAAATGATAAGCCATTACTTAAGGGGTCAAAAGAAGGAGGCTTCACGAAGATTAAAGTACTAATGAGACCATTGCAATCGGACGTACCCTGGAGAATGATTAACTAATTAATTGGCTAATTATTCAATCACCCGTGCAATATGATTTTGTCAAATCGAACCTTTTAGGACAACCTATTCTAATTATGTTTATAAAAATTGAGGGCATATCTAGAGATAAAGAAACTTTACTTCACTAAAACTCATAGGTAAGACATGTGTCTAACACAAATGTGACGTATTTCTAGTGCAGATAAAACAATGTGATAAATAGAAAAGTGTTATCTTTGCCGGCAAAGAAGCAAAGAAAAACTCAAAGTGAGAGAGGAAAAAACCAGTCAGCTGAGAGTACATAATATACTATTGGTCTGATAATAGTTTTGTAGACCCTGATTTGAATGTGTGTTGTTGGAGCGAAACACATGATCGAGTGAAAAATAAGCTTTGTTTCCCTTTACTATTCTTCTTTGGATTTCTGGCTCTTCTGTTCCATCCGTGTTTAATGTAACTCCTAAATATATGAAACTTTCTACCGTTTCAATATCGTCCTCTAATTCAACTGTGCGTCTGTTTCCTCTAGCTCTTGCCTGTGTTAACTTTTATGTCTTTTGAATATTTATTTCTAGTCCGGTCTCTTTTGACTTTGATTTTAATTGTGAATATATTTCTGCCGCCTCTTCTGTTCTGCAAGACATGATGCTGATATCATCGGCATAGGGCAATCTGTATTGATTTATTTGTTAGGAGATTACCTCTTCCAATAATCAGCTGTCTTATCACATATTCCAAGGTCAGGTTGAATAGTGTCGGTGCAAGCCCGTCTCCTTGCTTTAATCCTTGGGCTGTCGTAAAATTTTCAGTGAGCTAATTTTGGACTCTGACAGTTGCTATTGGCGAATCCATTGTTGTTTTTACCAGTCGGATGTATTTTTGGGGGATATTAAAGCTCTGCAATATTTGATATAACTTGTTCCAATTAATTAAGTAGTAGGCTTGTTTGAAATCTATGAATATGTTGTGGACGTCAATGTCGTATTCCCACGATTTGTTTAAGATTTGTTTCACTGTGAATAGTTGGTCAGTTGTAGATCTTCCTTCTCAGAAACCGGTCGTTTGTTTAGTATGTAAGTAAAAATTTTGTACGCCGTGCACAAGAGGGTTATGCCGCGATAATTTTCGCATTTTAGTTTATCCCCTTTTTTATAAATTGGGCATATAATCCCGGTTTTCCAATCATTAGGGATCCTTTCATCATTCCAAATCTTGTTCATGAGCACATGCATTTGTCCTACTAGGTGATCGCCACCTAATTTATATAGCTCAGGTGGGACGTTGTCAATACCTGGAGCCTTATTGATCTTTCGTGCTCGTATTGCCTGTTTTACCTCTTCCATCGTTGGGGGTTCTATATTTTCGGTGTCTCCCTCATTGTGATGCATGTCAATATGATCTTCATTTTCTTGTGTCCCTAAAAGAGTTTGGAAATAGGTTTTCCAAACTGATTTTATTTCTTTTGGACCACTGGTTATTTGCCCTTCTTGATTTCTGCATAGATTTGTTCAAGGTTTATATCCTTCTCTTAAATTGCGTAGATATCTGTACGCCTGTCTTATATTGTTGCTCTGAACATTTTCTTCCATTTTCTGTATATTCCGTTTTCGTATTTTCTTTTCTTTGTTTGGCATATTTTATCTGCCCTCCGTCTTGAATCTTGGTAACTTGCCCTTCTTTCTCTGGTTCTTCTTTCCATATATTTCTTGTGTTCTTCATTTCTTTTCTGTATGGCCTTATTACACTAGTCATTGAACTATTCCCTTTTTTTATTTTTCTTATTCTTGCCTATGATTTTTCTTGCTGCGTCAATAACTTTTGTTTTGATTGCTTCCCAATGTTCTTCGGTACCTAGTGCTGTCAGTGTTTGTGTTATTTCTCTTTCATAGTTCTGTGTGACATCTTGTTGTTTAAATTTTTGTATATTTAGCTGTTCTGTTCTTTGTTCCTGTCTTTCTTTCCTGTTTCTCTGAATTCTGCATTTGTATTTTATCTGTACTAGAAGATGGTCAGATCCGCAGCATGCTCCTCTTCGGCTTTTCACATCTTGTATGCTTGTTGCGGCCCGTTTGTCTATCAAGACATGATCAATTTGGTTAGCGGTTGTTCCTCCAGGCATAATCCATGTCGCTATGTGTAAATAGGTGACGATAAAAGAAAAGCTTTCTATGATCAGTTAGGTGGTAGACTTAGAAATATTCCAATTAAGAAATGACTCATAATAGAAGGTAACTTCAACGCTAATATAGGCTAATTAGACAGAGGAAATGAACATATAGATGGAGGATACGGCATTGGAACTAGAAATAACGCAGCAGATAATATACTGGAATTAGCAGTAGCACTAGGTATGGCCACTGTTAGTAAATGCTTTTAAAAGAGAGAAAGTCAACTTACCAACCAATAGAAATATTAGAAAATCAGTTTAAATTCACGCAAGGCAAATCAACAACGGATGCAATTTTTATCATAAGGCAAGTAATGGAAAACTAATGTTAGAACAGGTGAGGGTAAGACTGATAAATTTAATTTAAGAATAGTATTGCATCAGGAGTCAGTGCTAATCCCTTTTCTCTTCTAATTAGTGTTGGAAAAATTAACGAAAACATGTCAAGGAGATATTCTATGGTGCCTGATGTATGCTAACGATGTGGTGTTAGTAAGAGATAAGGAGAGAGAATTCAATTAATGATTGAGACAATGAAGATGGGCGCTTGAGCAAAAAGGTACTAAGGAAGACAAAACCAGAGTATCTAAAGTGTGCATTTAAAAATTAACTTCAACTTCACTTTAAATCAGGTTGTAATGTTGACTGGTGAAATTATTGAAAAAAAAATCGTTTTAGGTAGGAATCTAGATTTGATGTTACAAAGCAATGGGGAAATAGATGGAGATATAGTAGACTCAAATAAGGATGGATAAAATGGAAAGAAGCAAGTGATGTCTTGTGTGATAGAAAGGTTCTTACGAAACTGAAAGGTAAATTCCATAAAACGATTATAAAACCGTAATTGGACAGTTAAAAAAATAAGAACAATGAATGCATTTGAACGAAATGACAATGCTTAGATGGATGGGTGGCTTAAAAAGAAAATATTAAATTAAAAATTAAAATATTAGCAGAAGTCTAGGCGCAGCACCTCATCTATGTAAAAATGGGGAAGCATAGGTTAGGATAATTAGGGCATGTTGATCGTCGACACGAGAGTCATGCAATACATAGGATTCTGGTTTTCCAGGTCACAGAAAGTAGTAGGAGAGAAAGACCGAAAAAGAGATGACGGGAAACGAATAGGAGAAATATGTGTATGAAAGAAATTCATCTTGATATGGCGAAAGATAGAAAGATATCTCTGTATATAAGGATAAGGCGTAAAGGGATAAAGGCAAAGAGAATGATGATGAAGAATCAGTAAATATGGTGAGACTTGCATATATACATAATTTTTCAAAATAAATGAATCAAATTTTTCAAAATATTATATAACAAATTGTTCATATTTGTTAAATCAGTAATGTTAAAACTATTTGAGAAACAGCAGATAATTTTTATTCAGAGATAAAAAATATCCTATGATTAATTGAATATACAGAATTATCGATATAGGTAACTAAGTGAGAAATTGTTAAGAAACACGTTTTAGAAAAAAAAAATTGTGCTAGTCTTTTTTGACATAGCTTAGGCCTTTGCTAAAGTATAGCATGGGAGTTTAACCTGCAAATAGTATACCTACATGGTCATAGTTGGAAATGACACTGTCATACTCACAGTATTTGACAACAGCAAAGTAGCAGCAAAAAAATTATAACTGTTATTAAATAAAATTCATATGTACTTAAAATTGGAAACCTAAACTAAATGAGTCCAAATTAATGAACGTCAAGTTTATACATCTGAAAATCTAAAACATTAATTTTACAAAAAACGATGTCTAAATACCTTATGCATCTTTCACAAAATACATGGGAACTGTACTTGCGACTTCTATAGTATCAGAAAATGTATCCGCAACTCCTATAGACATTAACTTGGTACTGATATCTCTGCTCCCCAATTTTAGCAAGCAGTCACCAAACCATTAAAACTGCTACATTTATACTTCCTATTATCCAACGATTAGCCAGTCCAGGAATATATGCAATATTATGGTACTGATATTGCTGCTGCCCCTCATAAGTAAGTAGAATATGCAAGGAAGTTTTTGGCAATTTAATAGGGTTTTTGTGTGTTACAATATAATTTCTCCGAGAAAGTAAAGAATATCTATCCGCTATCCTGATTTATTCCATAGATTAAATATTAGAATACTATAGAATAATGCTATTACCAGCAAAAAAAACGGTATAATAGTAACGAGAAAACCAAATAAATGTTCATTAACAGACAAAAGAGACGATGTAAAATAGGGCATACAACGTAACAATAGACCCATATAATTTTAAAAAATTTGAGCGTTTTAGATATCGCAGATAACGTTGTCACATAAGAGACAAAAGGGAAAATTCAGGTAGCAAACTGATATATGTATAACCTCATAACACTTTTAAATCCAGAAGTGTAATACATACTACTAAAATCAGGATATATACATATATAAGACAATGTAAGTAAAACTCAGGTATTGATTACATCAGGATTGCTAGAAAGATTCCCCTTAGTCAGAAGTATTTTACGACCGGGAACTAATGCTAAGGTCAAACAGGTATATAAAAATTGCACCGTCGTACAAGAAACTAAATCTCAACGATAAAGTTATTGTTTTGCACTTTGTATTGATTTGTGATCTGATTCATAATAGAATTATATATTTCTCTAAGAATTCTTCTTTCTGCGATGCTCAATCGGCTCTTATTTTATTTTTTCATTGTTCGTGTTTTACTTACATACGTAGAATTATATTTTTCTTACTGCGGGATGTATTTTTGGATTTAATTTTTTGCTTAAAACGTAGCAATTGCCAGCTTGTATTCTGTTGTTATTCTCTTTTGTAGTGTTTTTGTTAAAAGTGCTCTTAAATCCCAAATACTTAGACCGATGAAACATTTCAAAGTTATACTGGTCTATTGAAATATTATGTCCTATTCTGTTTCTTATGATAGTCTTCTTATGATAGCCATATATTTTTTTATTATCGTTGATTTGGAGAACCCTTTTTTGCGATTTTTTCTATTGAATGTATTAATGTTTTTTTCTCACTAATAATTATACTCACTACTATGTTAAACTCATCGTCAAAAGTCCCTATAATATGAGGACCTGAATTATTAAACTGTGAGATTTTCTGTATTTGCTTTCCGGGCAATGCTCTCAAGCATTGCAAACTAGCTTAATGTTTTTCTTATTCCCAACATTGTTAATTAAGTATATAATAGTGAATATTTGATCAACGGTTCATTGAATTTTTCTAATTTCACATTAATCTTTCCTAATTTCACATTTGTGTTTGCTGGATGTCAAAGAAGACACCATTTTCCATAGCGGGTGCTATGATTCCAATGGTGTAAAGTACAACCTACATATTTGTTGCCAAAATTACTTTGCTGCTGTCTCGAGTACCGTTTACTGGTATATGAATTTTGTTACGAATTTATGTTGTGTGCTGAACTTTATTAAATCTTTTACTGCGAATTGAAAAGCATGTTTTAACCTTTATTTGTAACATTTATCGTTATTTGTCTTATATGTATACAATCGTCCTAATATCTGCGTTATACATTGATATTTATGTGGCAATTAGCTGTAAAGTCATTAGTCTTTTCGGTCGTATCATATTTTCTTGATTTTATTTTTGTAGACAAGCGGTTTAGTTTGTGTAATATAATATCCCCAATTCGTTTCATAATATTTTGGTTTAAAACGAATAAACGAATTATCTACCAAGTGTTTTATTCCAGTTTCGTATGAAAGCAACAGATATTAGATATTATAAATTTCATAGGTACAAATTTGAGATAAAAACCAAATGATAGAGCATATAGTGAAATATAAATATCTTAGAATAGCTGTATCGAGCGAGGATAAGGTTATTGATGAGAAAAAAAAAAGACCTATCGCTGAGGAAGTGAGAAAGTAATTGGCAAACGCAAAGAGCACTTTAATTATATTAAATGAAATATGCATTACAATCTATTATGATACACATATATTCGCACCGCAGAAACAAGACAATAAACACGTTAAGAGAATCTTAATAATAACCAAAATTTAACTTTTAATACACAGAAGAAATAATGATATACAGAAGATATATAAATTAAAAAACTTTATCCACTTATTGTATGCAAGAGAGATACCTCTAGAAAAACTCAAAACGATCGAAAATATATACCAAAACAACACAATAAAAGTAAAAATAGACGAAGAACTAACCGACCCTATTGAAACTGACAATGGGATAAGACATAGATATTCCCTGAGTCCTTTATTGTTCAACCTGATTATGGATGAAATAATAAAAAAGTAAGAACTTAAAAAGGATACCAAATGGAAGAAAAACAAATTAAAATAATCTGCAATACTACTCTTTCAAAGTGAAGATGATTTACAACGTATCCTGCACCAATTTCATATAAAATTTAACATGTTAATTTCCCCAAAAGAGACAAAATGCATGGTTACAACAGCAAATTTACTAAGATGTTAATTGGAGCTGGAAGGTCAGATAATAGAACAAGTGATGGAATTTAAATATCTAGGCATCACATTATCTAGCTACGGAAAGCTCGAAACTGAAGTGGAAGATCCAGTGAATAGAGCAAACAGAGCCCCAGGCTGCCTAAATGAAACAATACGAAGAAATAAAAATATCGGGAAAGAAACGAAAGGCAGAATTTACAAAACAGTCATCAGACCAATAATGACATACGCGGCAGAAACAAGACCTGACACAGAGAGGACAAAAAGGGTGTTAGAAACAGCAGAGATGAAAACACTTAGAAAAATTGATGGTTAAATACTATGGGAGAGTGCTAGAGAGCTAGAAGTACAGATATACGACGTAGATGCAAGGTAAAGAACATCAAGAACTGGTTAAGAAATAGAAGAGTAGAATGGAATAATCATATAAGCCGAATGACAACAAATAGACTAGTAAAGACGGCAAGAGACGGTTAACCCATAGGAAAATGATCAGTAGGAAGACCACGAAAACGATGGAACGGCAACTTACTGGAGGCACATTGAAAAACAGACAGAGTCATGTCTATATAAAAAGAAGAAGAAGAAGATACACAGGATAATCATTAAAATAGCTGCAAGAAAGATAAAATAAATTAATCATATTATTGTAGAATAGCAGAGGACAGAGTGTTTAGAGAAAATAATGAATCAGTCATATTAATATAGAATAGCAGAGGACAGAGGATTTGTCATAGCCTTGGACAAGTGCCCAATTGAAAAAATAACACAGGTCGTTAAAAAAAGACGGAACTCTAGAAAGAAAATAGAATAGATTTAAAAAAAATAAAAGCATAAACATGTCTTTTCCTACTTTTTTAATATTGAAAATACGTAAATAGAACATTGAATTAAAATGTTACCTTTGATATCTATGATAAACCTATGACCTAAACAGTGGCGCCGATGTATGTAAATGAAATTGTTTACACTTATTTTAACTGTTTATTTTTTTATTATCTATAGATGAGTTGCGACCGATATCACAAACTTATTTATTTTCCACAAAGAGGCCCTTTAATACCTAAAATTATTACTATACAAATCTGATTCGAAATATCGTCAAAAAGTAATACACGGCATGTAAAATTTAAATTTTTAATAAAAAGTAAAAGATTAGGCATTAGTTCTCTGGTTCAAAGAACGAGCCTTTACGAAGATTGAAGTACTAATAAGGCCACCGCAATCGGGCATACCCCGGGTAATGATTAATTAATTAATCGGCTAATTCTTCAGTCACCTCTTTAACATGATTTAATCAAATTGGTCCTTTTTAGGACCAACTATTCTAATAACATATGTCTATAACTGTTAAGGGTATTTTTAAAGATCAAGAAACTTTACTTTACTTAAACTTATCAGACATATGAGCTAAACACGAATCTGACTTATTTCTAGCGCAGGAAACACATATAGGGCCTAACCTAGGGTATTTGGTATACAGCTGATCGTTAAAACCGCATTATAGATATAGACATGCTATTTCTGTCGAAAAAGAAGCAAAGAATTACTCTAAGAAGAGAGTTATTCTTATATTGTAGAGTAAGAAAGGACAAAACCAGTCAGCTGAGAGAACCTTTTAACGATGTTGAGCTTGAATCCACCATCTACATATTTAATGAAAAATAATACAACTATCGACATTGAGGATCTGAGCACAAAGCTTATTACGAAATCTGGACCAAACACTACAATGGCTGATCCGGATGATGAACAACTGTATTCAAATTATGGAGATACCCAAAGTCTAGAGACAAGCCAAAGTTGTTAACTTGCTTAAACCTGGCAAAAACTCCAACGACTACAAAAACTATCGGCCAATATCTTTATTTTGTCAGCTATTCAAAATACTTTTGCACAAGATCGTTAATATGATATCACCGATATTAGAAGAAAAACTTAAATTAAAAGGCAAAAGTGGCTATAGATAGGGAAGATTATGTACATCACAAATACTAAATCAAAGACCAGTACGAAAAATATCGGGTATCAGGGGTGGTATTTTTCACTCTAAATGCCGCTTACGACACCTTAAATTACAGAATATTTCTCCAAAAACTATATGATATCCCCTTACATAACAAAGTCACTTATATTGTCTCCATATACCTACACAAGAGAAAATTTTTTGTATCACATAATGGTAAGAATAGCAGTTGAAGAACAGTCTCGCTTGGGGTAGCATAAAGGCACCTACACTGTATAACATATTTATTTTGAGATAACCTTCTATCGAGATATCATATTTAGTACACAAATAAGAGCAGAACTAAAATAATAAAAAAGCTTTATACAAGATATTGCAGAAGATTGGATAAAATAAAAGTAGTTTTTATTAATCGGATGCTTACATAAAACGTACAAAGACATACTCACGTAAACAAAATATATTACGAAATTTCTGTAATTAAAAAAACATCGAGTTCAGCATTGAACTAATAAAATTATATTAAATAAAAAAACAACATTATTTTTAAAATGCAGAAAAAATAAAATTTTCTATGCAAGCGAACATTCCATTAAATAATAAGCCCAAATCCTTTTGTATCTATATACCTGTTTTTTAAAGAACCAGTTACCTTTTAGTACGTAGTTATACCAGGTAATACGATATCCTCTGTTACATAGTGTAATGCGTATGACATTACACTGTCTGCAAACAGTAGATAAAAATAAGGAGCCCATATAAACCGTTCACGGTATATGTTGAAAATATACGGTATAATCGCACAGTTGCCAAACTCTCAGAGCTTACTTAAACCGATAAACGTATGGTTGAAATATACAATGAAGAAGATCTGAACGACCCCTATAATATATACACGTGAACTAAACGATATACATTTATGATACAGGGGTATTTACGGGCTCCAAAAAATTTTTACAAATTATTAAACTCTACATGTTGATGAATCGACCGAACCAATATTATGAAATGGTCAAGTGAGCTCCGTATATCGGTATCCACTTGACCACGGAGCTCAATTGAACCTGCATTTTAACATGGGCGGAGTCCACTTTATGCCGTAGATATATATATATATATATATATATATATATATATATACATATATATATATATATATATATATATATATATATATATATATATATATATATATATATATTATTTTTGCTGGCTATTTTGATCTTGGTGGTGTGTTGCTAATAATTTGTCCACATTTTTTTTACAACTTAGGTATAATTAATAATTAATATTTCATATTTCTGATCTTGGTATCACTTTGTCCATATTTTTCCTCTCATCATGTGTGCTTTCAAAGTTGAGCATCTTTTGGTAAACGAATTGGATTACGAATTGAATGTTAGGGGTATAACGCCTGCAGAGTCGGCAAAGGTTGAAGACAAACGCAAGCTTTTGCGTGGAGATTTAAAGCAGAAACAGGACAATAGGAGTTTTACTCAGATTTCTGCTACACACATCCCTTTCGATGACCAACAGAAAGGAATATCCGAAACCTTAGATGATTTGTTGACGAGAATAGGAGATTTCAGGGGAACTGTACAAGATAACTTGTATGCGCGACTAACTTCTCGTTTAGCTCACATTTCTGGCCGCGTACATTTGTTACATTGCACTACTGAAAAGCAGGAATCTTTTAAAAAGACTGTTTCTCTGAGAATACTTACATTGGAGGGTGAACTTGATTCTAGAGTTAATTACATTGTTACATCTACTCCTAATGCTCCAGTCAATGTAGTTCCTAGCTTCGCATACTCCAAACCTGTGCAAGTACACAAATGGGGTGTTTCATTTTCTGGTGAAAAACAGCACACTGATGTGATGTCATTTATAGAAAGGGTTGAATGTCTTCGTGTTTCTAGAGGTGTCTCTGAAGAGGATTTGTTTGCTGCTTCTGCTGAACTGTTCACCGGTACAGCTTTTACATGGTTCATGAATAATAGAGGTAGTTTTTCTTGTTGGTCTGATCTGGTACACAAGTTGAAGTCAGATTTTCTTCCTTACTCATTCCAGGATGATCTATTGGACCAAATCAAAAACCATAAGCAGAAACCTGGAGAATCTGTCACCATGTTCATTAACACTATTTTGGGCATGTGTAGCCGTTTGGAGACTTCTTTATCAGATTCTGCTAAGATAAAAATTATTCTTAAATGTCTGTTACCTTTTTATCATCAACAACTAGCTCTTATGGACATCCAAACTATTGATGACCTTACTGTAAAGTGTAAACGTTTAGAGGAAACGTTATCCTGGTCCTCTCAGTCTTCATCCACATCTCGACCTTCTTCTAAATTTTCTTCTCAGCCAAACTCTTTTAGTCATCGTTCTTGGCAAAATAAGGGCCCTGAACGTAATGTGTCAGTTGTAAGTTCTATCGTCTGCTGGAATTGTCGTCAGTCTGGTCATTCGTTTGTTGAATGTTCGATCCCTCGCACTCGTATTTTCTGCCATGGTTGTGGTAGGGGAAACACTCTAAAGAGAAATTGTTTTAAGTGTTCGGGAAACGAATTGTCGGAGGTCCGTCCCCTGAGCGTTTCTCCGTCCACCATACAATCAGGGAATCAAACCCAAACTTCAAACGAGACCGCTGGTCCAAGCACATCCAGCAACCCAAACCCATCTCCGAGTCGGAAAGGGAAAGGGGTAACTTTCAAAAAAAAACAAAGCACACCACAGGACAAAATCAGTCCCGAAATTAACTACTAATCATGAAACGTTGAATCCGCCTGTTTTAAGTGATCACAGATGGTCAACTACCAATTCTTCTTTACCCAGTAGCGTTAAACACAATTCTAATGATTACAGTAGTGAAATAGTTCCATTATCAGTATCAACTTCTAGGTTTGTTAATGATGGTGATATGTCTATGGTTGTACCATATAATATTTATAACCAATCAAATACTTTAGATTTAGATTTAAATTCTTTACTAGTTAGGAAGGTTAATGATAATAGGCCTTATTTACCCATTAAGATTTTAGGACAAGCATGCTTAGCGTTGTTAGATAGTGGCTCTAATATTTCATTGATAGGTGCACATTCGTTACATCTATTGAAAAATGCAACTTCTTTCATTATGCCCATTTCATCTTTGCAGGTATCTACTGCAGATGGTACAGTTCAGTCTATTACAGGCAAACTTCAAACTGAAATCACTGTTGCAAATATATGTAGAGAAATCACATTTTATGTTATTCCTTCTGTACAGAATTCTATAATTTTAGGCATGGACTTTTTCAATGCTTTCAATAGCACGTTAAGTTGTTCTGATTTTTCGTTTTCAATTTCTGAATTTAATTTAGCTACTCTGAGTGCTATTCATGATTTTTCTAGTCTATCTAGTTCTGAACAAAGGCAATTAGAGAACATGATCTCTAAATTTACTACTCTTTCTTCCAAAGACAAACTAGGTCGTACGTCTTTAATATCTCACACTATTGAGGTGGGAAATCCCACTCCTTTTAGACTTTATCAGTATCCCATACCTC